>NW_026280225.1:0-554 GCF_023373465.1 Oncorhynchus keta | reverse complement strand
CATGGTTCAGCGGTCTAAGGCACTGCATCTCAGTGCTAGAAGCGTCCACTACAAACCCTGTTTCCTATTCCAGGCTGTATCGCCACCAGCCGTGATTGGAGTCCCATAGGGCGGCGCACAAATGGCCCAGCGTCGTCCGGGTTAGGGTTTGGCCGGGGTTGGCCATCATTGTAAATAAGAATTTGTTCTCAACGGAGTTGCCTAGTTAAGTAAATTTCAAGAAAAATAAATAATGTGTAAGCGTGCATCTGTGCGTCTCTTCACAGTCCCTGCTTTTCCATAGTGTTAGTTTTTATCTGTTTTTAAATCTGATTCTGCTTGATGTGGAATAGAGTTCCATGTAGCCATGACTCTACGTAGTACTGTGTACCTCCCATAGTCTGTTCTTGACTTCAGAATTGTGAAGAGACCTCTGGTGGCATGTCTTGTGGGGTATGCATGGGTGTCCGAGCTGTGTGCTAGTATTTAATTATTATTATTTATTTTTAAACGGGCATTCAGCATGTCAACACTTCTTACAAAAACAAGTATAGATGAAGTCAATCTCTCCTCCA
>NW_026280224.1:0-40631 GCF_023373465.1 Oncorhynchus keta | reverse complement strand
TATTATGAAAGACCTGGTAGATACACTGTCACTATTATATTAAAACAGACCAGCTAGATCTACTGTCTATATTATAATATGACAGACCAGCTAGATCTACTGTCTCTATTATATTATGACAGACCAGCTAGATCTACTGTCTCTATTATATTATGACAGACCAGCTAGATCTACTGTCTCTGTTATATTATGACAGACCTGGTAGATACACTGTCTCTATTGTATTATGACAGACCAGCTAGATCTACTATCTCTATTATATCATGACAGACCAGCTAGATCAACTTACTCTATTATATTATGACAGACCAGCTAGATATACTGTCTAATATTATGACAGAGCAACTAGATCTACTGTCTATATTGTACTATGACAGACCAGCTAGATCTACTGTCTCTATTATACTATGACAGACCAGGTAGATCTACTGTCTCTATTATCTTATGACAGACCAGCTAGATCTACTGTCTCTATTCTATTATGACAGACCAACTAGATCTACTGTCTCTATTGTATTATGACAGACCAGCTAGATCTACTGTCTCTGTTATATTATGACAGACCTGGTAGATACACTGTCTCTATTATATTATGACAAACCAGCTAGATCTACTGTCCCTATTATATTATGACATACCAGCTAGATCTACTGTCTCTATTATAATATGACAGACCAGCTAGATCTACTGTCTCTGTTATATTATGACAGACCAGCTAGATCTACTGTCTCTGTTATATTATGACAGACCTGGTAGATACACTGTCACTATTATATTAAAACAGACCAGCTAGATCTACTGTCTATATTATAATATGACAGACCAGCTAGATCTACTGTCTCTATTATATTATGACAGACTAGCTAGATCTGCTGTCTCTATTATATTATGACAGACCAGGTGAGTATACTGTCTCTATTATATTATGACAGACCAGCTAGATCTACTGTGTCTATTATTTGATGACAGACCAGCTAGATCTACTGTCTCTATTATAATATGACAGACCAGCTAGATCTACTGTCTCTATTATATTTTGACATACCAGGTAGATCTACTGTCTCTGTTATATTATGACAGACCAGCTAGATCTACTGTCTCTGTTATATTATGACAGACCTGGTAGATACACTGTCTCTATTATATTATGACAGACCAGCTAGATCTACTGTCCCTATTATATTATGACAGACCAGCTAGATCTACTGTCTCTATTATATTTTGACAGACCAGCTAGATCTACTGTCTCTATTATATTATGACAGACCAGCTTGATCTACTGTCTCTATTATGTTATGACAGACCAGCTAGATCTACTGTCTCTATGTCTCTATTGTACTATGACAGACCAGCTAGATCTACTGTCTCTATTATATTATGACAGACCAGCTTGATCCACTGTCTCTATTATGTTATGACAGACCAGCTAGATCTACTGTCTCTATTGTACTATGACAGACCAGCTAGATCTACTGTCTCTATTATACTATGACAGACCAGATAGATCTACTGTCTCTATTATATTATGACAGACCAGCTAGATCTAAAGTCTCTATTCTATTATGACAGACCAGGTTAAACTACAATCTCTATTATCTTATGCCAGACCAGCTAGATCAACTTACTGAATTATATTATGACAGACCAGCTAGATATACTGTCTCATATTATGACAGAGCAACTAGATCTACTGTCTATATTGTACTATGACAGACCAGCTAGATCTACTGTCTCTATTATACTATGACAGACCAGGTAGATCTAATGTCTCTATTGTATTATGACAGACTAGCTAGATCTGCTGTCTCTATTATATTATGACAGACCAGGTGAGTATACTGTCTCTATTATATTATGACAGACCAGCTAGATCTACTGTGTCTATTATTTGATGACAGACCAGCTAGATCTACTGTCTCTATTATAATATGACAGACCAGCTAGATCTACTGTCTCTATTATATTTTGACATACCAGGTAGATCTACTGTCTCTGTTATATTATGACAGACCTGGTAGATACACTGTCTCTATTATATTATGACAGACCAGCTAGATCTACTGTTCCTATTATATTATGACAGACCAGCTAGATCTACTGTCTCTATTATATTATGACAGACCAGCTAGATCTACTGTCTCTATTATATTTTGACATACCAGCTAGATCTACTGTCTCTATGTCTCTATTGTACTATGACAGACCAGCTAGATCTACTGTCTCTATTATATTATGACAGACCAGCTTGATCCACTGTCTCTATTATGTTATGACAGACCAGCTAGATCAACTGTCTCTATGTCTCTATTGTACTATGACAGACCAGCTAGATCTACTGTCTCTATTATATTATGACAGACCAGGTAGATCTACTGTCTCTATTATATTATGACAGACCAGCTAGATCTACAGTCTCTATTCTATTATGACAGACCAGGTTAAACTACAATCTCTATTATCTTATGCCAGACCAGCTAGATCAACTTACTCTATTATATTATGACAGACCAGCTAGATATACTGTCTCATATTATGACAGAGCAACTAGATCTACTGTCTATATTGTACTATGACAGACCAGCTAGATCTACTGTCTCTATTATACTATGACAGACCAGGTAGATCTAATGTCTCTATTGTATTATGACAGACTAGCTAGATCTGCTGTCTCTATTATATTATGACAGACCAGGTGAGTATACTGTCTCTATTATATTATGACAGACCAGCTAGATCTACTGTGTCTATTATTTGATGACAGACCAGCTAGATCTACTGTCTCTATTATAATATGACAGACCAGCTAGATCTACTGTCTCTATTATATTTTGACATACCAGGTAGATCTACTGTCTCTGTTATATTATGAAAGACCAGCTAGATCTACTGTCTCTGTTATATTATGACAGACCTGGTAGATACACTGTCTCTATTATATTATGACAGACCAGCTAGATCTACTGTCCCTATTATATTATGACAGACCAGCTAGATCTACTGTCTCTATTATATTATGACAGACCAGCTAGATCTACTGTCTCTATTATATTTTGACATACCAGCTAGATCTACTGTCTCTATGTCTCTATTGTACTATGACAGACCAGCTAGATCTACTGTCTCTATTATATTATGACAGACCAGCTTGATCCACTGTCTCTATTATGTTATGACAGACCAGCTAGATCAACTGTCTCTATGTCTCTATTGTACTATGACAGACCAGCTAGATCTACTGTCTCTATTATACTATGACAGACCAGGTAGATCTACTGTCTCTATTATATTATGACAGATCAGCTAGATCTACTGTCTCTATTCTATTATGACAGACCAGGTTAAACTACAATCTCTATTATCTTATGACAGACCAGCTAGATCAACTTACTGAATTATATTATGACAGACCAGCTAGATCTACTGTCTCTATTGTATTATGACAGACCAGCTAGATCTACTGTCTCTGTTATATTATGACAGACCTGGTAGATACACTGTCTCTATTATATTATGACAGACCAGCTAGATCTACTGTCCCTATTATATTATGACATACCAGCTAGATCTACTGTCTCTATTATAATATGACAGACCAGCTAGATCTACTGTCTCTATTATATTATGACAGACCAGCTAGATCAACTTACTGAATTATATTATGACAGACCAGCTAGATCTACTGTCTCTGTTATATTATGACAGACCAGCTAGATCTACTGTCTCTGTTATATTATGACAGACCTGGAAGATACACTGTCACTATTATATTAAAACAGACCAGCTAGATCTACTGTCTATATTATAATATGACAGACCAGCTAGATCTACTGTCTATATTCTATTATGACAGACCAGGTTAAACTACAATCTCTATTATCGTATGACAGACCAGCTAGATCTACTGTCTCTATTCTATTATGACAGACCAGCTAGATCTACTGTCTCTATTATATTTTGACATACCAGGTAGATCTACTGTCTCTGTTATATTATGACAGACCAGCTAGATCTACTGTCTCTGTTATATTATGACAGACCTGGTAGATACACTGTCTCTATTATATTATGACAGACCAGCTAGATCTACTGTCCCTATTATATTATGACAGACCAGCTAGATCTACTGTCTCTATTATATTTTGACAGACCAGCTAGATCTACAGTCTCTATTATATTATGACAGACCAGCTTGATCTACTGTCTCTATTATGTTATGACAGACCAGCTAGATCTACTGTCTTTATGTCTCTATTGTACTATGACAGACCAGCTAGATCTACTGTCTCTATTATATTATGACAGACCAGCTTGATCTACTGTCTCTATTATGTTATGACAGACCAGCTAGATCTACTGTCTCTATGTCTCTATTGTACTATGACAGACCGGCTAGATCTACTGTCTCTATTATACTATGACAGACCAGGTAGATCTACTGTCTCTATTATATTATGACAGACCAGCTAGATCTACTGTCTCTATTCTATTATGACAGACCAGGTTACACTACAATCTCTATTATCTTATGACAGACCAGCTAGATCTACTGTCTCTATTGTATTATGACAGACCAGCTAGATCTACTGTCTCTATTATATCATGACAGACCAGCTAGATCAACTTGCTCTATTATATTATGACAGACCAGCTAGATATACTGTCTCATATTATGACAGAGCAACTAGATCTACTGTCTATATTGTACTATGACAGACCAGCTAGATCTACTGTCTCTATTATACTATGACAGACCAGGTAGATCTAATGTCTCTATTGTATTATGACAGACTAGCTAGATCTGCTGTCTCTATTATATTATGACAGACCAGGTGAGTATACTGTCTCTATTATATTATGACAGACCAGCGAGATCTACTGTACCTATTATATTATGACAGACCAGCTAGATCTACTGTCTCTATTATATTTTGCCAGACCAGCTAGATCTACTGTCTCTATTATACTATGACAGACCAGGTAGATCTAATGTCTCTATTGTATTATGACAGACTAGCTAGATCTGCTGTCTCTATTATATTATGACAGACCAGGTGAGTATACTGTCTCTATTATATTATGACAGACCAGCTAGATCTACTGTGTCTATTATAATTTGACAGACCAGCTAGATCTACTGTCTCTATTATATTATGACAGACCAGCTAGATCTACTGTCTCTATTATATTTTGACATACCAGGTAGATCTACTGTCTCTGTTATATTATGACAGACCAGCTAGATCTACTGTCTCTGTTATAATTTGACAGACCAGCTAGATCTACTGTCTCTATTATATTATGACAGACCAGCTAGATCTACTGTCTCTATTATATTTTGACATACCAGGTAGATCTACTGTCTATATTATAATATGACAGACCAGCTAGATCTACTGTCTCTATTCTAATTTGACAGACCAGGTAGATCTACTATCTCTATTATATTATGACATACCAGCTAGATATACTGTCTATATTATAATATGACAGACCAGCTAGATCTACTGTCTATATTATAATATGACAGACCAGTTAGATCTACTGTCTCTATTATATTATGACAGACCAGCTAGATCTACTGTCTCTATTATATTTTGACATACCAGGTAGATCTACTGTCTCTGTTATATTATGAAAGACCAGCTAGATCTACTGTCTCTGTTATATTATGACAGACCTGGTAGATACACTGTCTCTATTATATTATGACAGACCAGCGAGATCTACTGTACCTATTATATTATGACAGACCAGCTAGATCTACTGTCTCTATTATATTTTGACAGACCAGCTAGATCTACTGTCTCTATTATATTATGACAGACCAGCTTGATCTACTGTCTCTATTATGTTATGACAGACCAGCTAGATCTACTGTCTTTATGTCTCTATTGTACTATGACAGACCAGCTAGATCTACTGTCTCTATTATATTATGACAGACCAGCTTGATCTACTGTCTCTATTATGTTATGACAGACCAGCTAGATCTACTGTCTCTATGTCTCTATTGTACTATGACAGACCGGCTAGATCTACTGTCTCTATTATACTATGACAGACCAGGTAGATCTACTGTCTCTATTCTATTATGACAGACCAGGTTAAACTACAATCTCTATTATCTTATGACAGACCAGCTAGATCTACTGTCTCTATTCTATTATGACAGACCAGCTAGATCTACTGTCTCTATTATATTTTGACATACCAGGTAGATCTACTGTCTCTGTTATATTATGACAGACCAGCTAGATCTACTGTCCCTATTATATTATGACAGACCAGCTAGATCTACTGTCTCTATTATATTTTGACAGACCAGCTAGATCTACTGTCTCTATTATATTATGACAGACCAGCTTGATCTACTGTCTCTATTATGTTATGACAGACCAGCTAGATCTACTGTCTCTATGCCTATATTGTACTATGACAGACCGGCTAGATCTACTGTCTCTATTATACTATGACAGACCAGGTAGATCTACTGTCTCTATTATATTATGACAGACCAGCTAGATCTACTGTCTCTATTCTATTATGACAGACCAGGTTAAACTACAATCTCTATTATCTTATGACAGACCAGCTAGATCTACTGTCTCTATTGTATTATGACAGACCAGCTAGATCTACTGTCTCTATTGTATTATGACAGACCAGCTAGATCTACTATCTCTATTATATCATGACAGACCAGCTAGATTAACTTACTCTATTATATTATGACAGACCAGCTAGATATATTGTCTCATATTATGACAGAGCAACTAGATCTACTGTCTATATTGTACTATGACAGACCAGCTAGATCTACTGTCTCTATTATACTATGACAGACCAGGTAGATCTAATGTCTCTATTGTATTATGACAGACTAGCTAGATCTGCTGTCTCTATTATATTATGACAGACCAGGTGAGTATACTGTCTCTATTATATTATGACAGACCAGCTAGATCTACTGTGTCTATTATAATTTGACAGACCAGCTAGATCTACTGTCTCTATTATATTAAAACAGACCAGCTAGATCTACTGTCTCTATTCTAATTTGACAGACCAGGTAGATCTACTATCTCTATTATATTATGACATACCAGCTAGATCTACTGTCTATATTATAATATGACAGACCAGCTAGATCTACTGTCTCTATTATATTATGACAGACCAGCTAGATCTACTGTCTCTATTATATTATGACAGACCTGGTAGATAGACTGTCTCTATTATATTATGACAGACCAGCTAGATCTACTGTCCCTATTATATTATGACAGACCAGCTAGATCTACTGTCTCTATTATATTTTGACAGACCAGCTAGATCTACTGTCTCTATTATACTATGACAGACCAGGTAGATCTACTGTCTCTATTATATTTTGACAGACCAGCTAGATCTACTGTCTCTATTATATTATGACAGACCAGCTAGATATACTGTCTCTATTATATATTGACATACCAGGTAGATCTACTGTCTCTATTGTATTATGACAGACCAGCTAGATCTACTGTCTCTGTTGTATTATGACAGACCAGCTAGATCTACTATCTCTATTATATCATGACAGACCAGCTAGATCAACTTACTCTATTATATTATGACAGACCAGCTAGATATATTGTCTCATATTATGACAGAGCAACTAGATCTACTGTCTATATTGTACTATGACAGACCAGCTAGATCTACTGTCTCTATTATACTATGACAGACCAGGTAGATCTAATGTCTCTATTGTATTATGACAGACTAGCTAGATCTGCTGTCTCTATTATATTATGACAGACCAGGTGAGTATACTGTCTCTATTATATTATGACAGACCAGCTAGATCTACTGTGTCTATTATAATTTGACAGACCAGCTAGATCTACTGTCTCTATTATATTAAAACAGACCAGCTAGATCTACTGTCTCTATTCTAATTTGACAGACCAGGTAGATCTACTATCTCTATTATATTATGACATACCAGCTAGATCTACTGTCTATATTATAATATGACAGACCAGCTAGATCTACTGTCTCTATTATATTATGACATACCAGCTAGATCTACTGTCTATATTATAATATGACAGACCAGCTAGATCTACTGTCTCTATTATATTATGACAGACCAGCTAGATCTACTGTCTCTATTATATTATGACAGACCTGGTAGATAGACTGTCTCTATTATATTATGACAGACCAGCTAGATCTACTGTCCCTATTATATTATGACAGACCAGCTAGATCTACTGTCTCTATTATATTTTGACAGACCAGCTAGATCTACTGTCTCTATTATACTATGACAGACCAGGTAGATCTACTGTCTCTATTATATTTTGACAGACCAGCTAGATCTACTGTCTCTATTATATTATGACAGACCAGCTAGATATACTGTCTCTATTATATATTGACATACCAGGTAGATCTACTGTCTCTATTGTATTATGACAGACCAGCTAGATCTACTGTCTCTGTTGTATTATGACAGACCAGCTAGATCTACTATCTCTATTATATCATGACAGACCAGCTAGATCAACTTACTCTATTATATTATGACAGACCAGCTAGATATATTGTCTCATATTATGACAGAGCAACTAGATCTACTGTCTATATTGTACTATGACAGACCAGCTAGATCTACTGTCTCTATTATACTATGACAGACCAGGTAGATCTAATGTCTCTATTGTATTATGACAGACTAGCTAGATCTGCTGTCTCTATTATATTATGACAGACCAGGTGAGTATACTGTCTCTATTATATTATGACAGACCAGCTAGATCTACTGTGTCTATTATAATTTGACAGACCAGCTAGATCTACTTTCTCTATTATATTAAAACAGACCAGCTAGATCTACTGTCTCTATTCTAATTTGACAGACCAGGTAGATCTACTATCTCTATTATATTATGACATACCAGCTAGATCTACTGTCTATATTATAATATGACAGACCAGCTAGATCTACTGTCTCTATTATATTATGACAGACCAGCTAGATCTAGTGTCTCTATTATATTATGACAGACCTGGTAGATAGACTGTCTCTATTATATTATGACAGACCAGCTAGATCTACTGTCCCTATTATATTATGACAGACCAGCTAGATCTACTGTCTCTATTATATTTTGACAGACCAGCTAGATCTACTGTCTCTATTTTACTATGACAGACCAGGTAGATCTACTGTCTCTATTATATTTTGACAGACCAGCTAGATCTACTGTCTCTGTTATATTATGACAGACCTGGTAGATACACTGTCTCTATTATATTATGACAGACCAGCTAGGTCTACTGTCCCTTTTATATTATGACATACCAGCTAGATCTACTGTCTCTATTATAATATGACAGACCAGCTAGATCTACCTTCTCTATTATATTTTGACATACCAGGTAGATCTACTGTCTCTGTTATACTATGACAGACCAGCTAGATCTACTGTCTTTGTTATATTATGACAGACCTGGTATATACACTGTCACTATTATATTAAAACAGACCAGCTAGATCTACTGTCTCTATTCTAATTTGACAGACCAGGTAGATCTACTATCTCTATTATATTATGACATACCAGCTAGATCTACTGTCTATATTATAATATGACAGACCAGCTAGATCTACTGTCTCTATTATATTATGACAGACCAGCTAGATCTACTGTCTCTATTATACTATGACAGACCAGCTAGATCTACTGTCTCTATTATATTATGACAGACCAGCTAGATCTACTGTCTCTATTATATTTTGACATAACAGGTAGATCTACTGTCTCTGTTATATTATGACAGACCAGCTAGATCTACTGTCTCTATATCTCTATTGTACTATGACAGACCATCTAGATCTACTGTCTCTATTATACTATGAGAGACCAGGTAGATCTACTGTCTCTATTATATTATGACAGACCGGCTAGATCTACTGTCTCTATTGTATTATGACAGACCAGCTAGATCTACTCTCTCTATTATATTATCACAGACCAGGTAGATATACTGTCTCTATTATATTATGACAGACCTGCTAGATCTACTGTGTCTATTGTATTATGACAGACCAGATAGATATACTGTTTCTATAATATTATGACAGACCAGGTAGATCTACTATCTCTATTATATTATGACTGACCAGCTAGATCTACTGTCTCTATTATAATATGACAGACCAGCTAGATCTACTGTCTCTATGTCTCTATTGTACTATGACGGACCAGCTAGATCTACTGTCTCTATCATACTATGACAGACCAGGTAGATCTACTGTCTCTATTATATTATGACAGACCAGCTAGATCTACTGTCTCTATTCTATTATGACAGACCAGGTTCAACTACAATCTCTATTACATTTTGACAGACCAGCTAGATCTACTGTCTCTATTATATTATGACAGACCAGCTAGATCTACTGTCTCTATTATATTTTGACATACCAGTTAGATCTACTGTCTCTGTTATATTATGACAGACCAGCTAGATCTACTATCTCTGATATATTATGACAGACCTGGTAGATACACTGTCTCTATTATATTATGACAGACCAGCTAGATCTACTGTCTCCATTATAAAATGACAGACCAGCTATATCTACTGTCTCTATTGTATTATGACAGACCAGCTAGATCTACTGTCTCTATTATATTATGACAGACCAGCTAGATCTACTGTCTCTATTATATTATGACAGACCAGGTAGATATACTGTCTCTATTATATTATGACAGACCAGCTATATCTACTGTGTCTATTATATTATGACAGACCAGCAAGATCTACTGTCTATTATATTATGACAGACCTGCTAGATCTACTGTCTCTATTATATTATGACAGACCAGCTAGATCTACTCTCTCTATTATATTATGACAGACCAGCTAGATCTACTGTGTCTATTATATTATGACAGACCAGCTAGATCTACTGTCTCTATTATATGATGACAGACCAGCTAGATCTATTGTCTCTATTATAATATGACATTATGACAGACCAGCAAGATCTACTGTCTATTATATTATGACAGACCTGCTAGATCTACTGTCTCTATTATATTATGACAGACCAGCTAGATCTACTCTCTCTATTATATTATGACAGACCAGCTAGATCTACTGTGTCTATTATATTTTGACAGACCAGGTAGATCTACTGTCCCTAGTATACTATGACAGACCAGCTAGATCTACTGTCTCTATTATATTATGACAGACCAGCTAGATCTACTGTCTCTATTATAAAATGACAGAACAGGTAGATATACTGTCTCTATTATATTATGACAGACCATCTAGATCTACTGTCTCTATTATATTTTGACAGACCAGGTAGATCTACTGTCTCTATTATATTATGACAGACCAGCTAGATCTACTGTCTCTATTGTATTATGACAGACCAGGTAGATCTACTGTCTCTATTATATTATGACAGACCAGCTAGATCTACTGTCTCTATTATATTATGACAGACCAGCTAGATCTACTGTCTCTATTATATTATGACAGACCAGCTAGATCTACTGTCTCTATTATAAAATGACAGACCAGGTAGATATACTGTCTCTATTATATTATGACAGACCATCTAGATCTACTGTCTCTATTATATTTTGACAGACCAGGTAGATCTACTGTCTCTATTATATGATGACAGACCAGCTAGATCTATTGTCTCTATTATAATATGACATTATGACAGACCAGCTAGATCTACTATCTCTATTATATTTTGACAGACCAGGTAGATCTACTGTCTCTATTATATTTTGACAGACCAGGTAGATCTACTGTCCCTAGTATACTATGACAGACCAGCTAGATCTACTGTCTCTATTATATTATGACAGACCAGCTAGATCTACTGTCTCTATTATATTATGACAGACCAGCTAGATCTACTGTCTCTATTATAAAATGACAGAACAGGTAGATATACTGTCTCTATTATATTATGACAGACCATCTAGATCTACTGTCTCTATTATATTTTGACAGACCAGGTAGATCTACTGTCTCTATTATATTATGACAGACCAGCTAGATCTACTGTCTCTATTGTATTATGACAGACCAGGTAGATCTACTGTCTCTATTATATTATGACAGACCAGCTAGATCTACTGTCTCTATTATATTATGACAGACCAGCTAGATCTACTGTCTCTATTATATTATGACAGACCAGCTAGATCTACTGTCTCTATTATAAAATGACAGACCAGGTAGATATACTGTCTCTATTATATTATGACAGACCATCTAGATCTACTGTCTCTATTATATTTTGACAGACCAGGTAGATCTACTGTCTCTATTATATTATGACAGACCAGCTAGATCTACTGTCTCTATTGTATTATGACAGACCAGCTAGATCTACTGTCTCTATTATATTATGACAGACCAGCTCGATCTACTGTCTCTATTATATGATGACAGACCAGCTAGATCTATTGTCTCTATTATAATATGACATTATGACAGACCAGCTAGATCTACTATCTCTATTATATTTTGACAGACCAAGTAGATCTACTGTCTCTATTATATTTTGACAGACCAGGTAGATATACTGTCCCTATTATACTATGACAGACCAGCTAGATCTACTGTCTCTATTATATTATGACAGACCAGCTAGATCTACTGTCTCTATTATATTATGACAGACCAGCTAGATCTACTGTCTCTATTATAAAATGACAGACCAGGTAGATATACTGTCTCTATTATATTATGACAGACCATCTAGATCTACTGTCTCTATTATATTTTGACAGACCAGGTAGATCTTCTGTCTCTATTATATTATGACAGACCAGCTAGATCTACTGTCTCTATTGTATTATGACAGACCAGCTAGATCTACTGTCTCTATTATATTATGACAGACCAGCTAGATCTATTGTCTCTATTATAATATGACATTATGACAGACCAGCTAGATCTACTGTCTCTATTGTATTATGACAGACCAGCTAGATCTACTATCTCTATTATATGTTGACAGACCAGGTAGATCTACTGTCTCTATTACATTATGACAGACCAGCTAGATCTACTGTCTCTATTATATTTTGACAGACCAGGTAGATCTACTGCCCCTATTATACTATGACAGACCAGCTAGATCTACTGTCTCTATTATATTATGACAGACCAGCTAGATCTACTGTCTCTATTATATTATGACAGACCAGCTAGATCTACTGTCTCTATTATAAAATGACAGACCAGGTAGATATACTGTCTCTATTATATTATGACAGACCAGCTAGATCTACTGTCTCTATTATATTTTGACAGACCAGGTAGATCTACTGTCTCTATTATATTATGACAGACCAGCTAGATCTACTGTCTCTATTGTATTATGACAGACCAGCTAGATCTACTGTCTCTATTATATTATGACAGACCAGCTAGATCTACTGTGTCTATTGTATTATGACAGACCAGCTAGATCTACTGTCTCTATTGTATTATGACAGACCAGCTAGATCTACTGTCTCTATTATAATATGACAGACCAGCTAGATCTACTGTCTCTATTGTATTATGACAGACCAGCTAGATCTACTGTCTCTATTATATTATGAGAGACCAGGTAGATATACCGACTCCATTATAAAATGACAGACCAGCTAGATCTATTCTCGCTATTGTATTATGACAGACCAGGTAGATCTACTGTCTCTATTGTATTATGACAGACCAGGTAGTTCTACTATCTCTATTATATTATGACTGACCAGCTAGATCTACTGTCTCTATTATAATATGACAGACCAGTTAGATCTACTGTCTCTATTATATTATGACAGACCAGCTAGATCTATTGTCTCTATTATAATATGACATTATGACAGACCAGCTAGATCTACTGTCTCTATTATATTTTGACAGACCAGGTAGATCTACTGTCTCTATTATATTATGACAGACCAGCTAGATCTACTGTCTCTATTATATTATGACAGACCAGCTAGATCTACTGTCTCTATTATAAAATGACAGACCAGGTAGATATACTGTCTCTATTATATTATGACTGACCAGCTAAATCTACTGTCTCTATTGTATTATGACATACCAGCTAGATCTACTGTCTATTACATTATGACTGACCAGCTAGATCTACTGTCTCTATTATATTATGACAGACCAGCTAGACCTACTGCCTCTATTATATTATGACAGACCAGGTAGATATACTGTCTCTATTATATTATGACAGACCAGCTATATCTACTGTGTCTATTATATTATGACAGACCAGCTAGATCTACTGTCTATTATATTATGACAGACCAGCTAGATATACTGTCTATTATATTATGACAGACCAGCTAGATCTATTGTCTCTATTATAATATGACAGACCTGCTAGATCTATTGTCTCTATTATAATATGACAGACCAGCTAGATCTACTGTCTCTATTATATTATGACAGACCAGCTAGATCTACTGTCTCTATTGTATTATGACAGACCAGCAAGATCTACTCTCTCTATTATATTATGACAGACCAGCTAGATCTACTGTGTCTATTATATTATGACAGAACAGCTAGATCTACTGTCTCTATTATATGATGACAGACCATCTAGATATATTGTCTCTATTATAATATGACATTATGACAGACCAGCTAGATCTACTGTCTCTATTGTATTATGACAGACCAGCTAGATCTACTATCTCTATTATATTTTGACAGACCAGGTAGATCTACTGTCTCTATTATATTATGACAGACCAGCTAGATCTACTGTCTCTATTATATTTTGACAGACCAGGTATATCTACTGTCCCTATTATACTATGACAGACCAGCTAGATCTACTGTCTCTATTATATTATGACAGACCAGCTAGATCTACTGTCTCTATTATATTATGACAGACCAGCTAGATCTACTGTCTCTATTATAAAATGACAGACCAGGTAGATATACTGTCTCTATTATATTATGACAGACCAGCTAGATCTACTGTCTCTATTATATTTGGACAGACCAGGTAGATCTACTGTCTCTATTATATTATGACAGACCAGCTAGATCTACTGTCTCTATTATATTTTGACAGACCAGGTAGATCTACTGTCCCTATTATACTATGACAGACCAGCTAGATCTACTGTCTCTATTATATTATGACAGACCAGCTAGATCTACTGTCTCTATTATATTATGACAGACCAGATAGATCTACTGTCTCTATTATAAAATGACAGACCAGGTAGATATACTGTCTCTATTATATTATGACAGACCAGCTAGATCTACTGTCTCTATTATATTTTGACAGACCAGGTAGATCGACTGTCTCTATTATATTATGACAGACCAGCTAGATCTACTGTCTCTATTGTATTATGACAGACCAGCTAGATCTACTGTCTCTATTATATTATGACAGACCAGCTAGATCTACTGTGTCTATTGTATTATGACAGACCAGCTAGATGTACTGTCTATTATATTATGACAGACCAGCTGGATCTATTGTCTCTATTATAATATGACAGACCAGCTAGATCTACTGTCTCTATTATATTATGACAGACCAGCTAGATCTACTGTCTATATTATATTATAACAGACCAGCTAGATCTACTGTCTCTATTGTATTATGACAGACCAGCTAGATCTACTGTCTCTATTATATTATGACAGACCAGCTAGATCTACTGTGTCTATTGTATTATGACAGACCAGCTAGATCTACTGTCTATTATAATATGACAGACCAGCTATGTCTATTGTCTCTATTATAATATGACAGACCAGGTAGATCTTCTGTCTATTATATTATGACAGACCAGCTAGATCTACTGTCTCTATTATATTATGACAGACCAGCTAGATCTATTGTCTCTATTATAATATGACATTATGACAGACCAGCTAGATCTACTGTCTCTATTGTATTATGACAGACCAGCTAGATCTACTATCTCTATTATATGTTGACAGACCAGGTAGATCTACTGTCTCTATTATATTATGACAGACCAGCTAGATCTACTGTCTCTATTATATTTTGACAGACCAGGTAGATCTACTGCCCCTATTATACTATGACAGACCAGGTAGATATACTGTCTCTATTATATTATGACAGACCAGCTAGATCTACTGTCTCTATTATATTTTGACAGACCAGGTAGATCTACTGTCTCTATTATATTATGACAGACCAGCTAGATCTACTGTCTCTATTGTATTATGACAGACCAGCTAGATCTACTGTCTCTATTATATTATGACAGACCAGCTAGATCTACTGTGTCTATTGTATTATGACAGACCAGCTAGATGTACTGTCTATTATATTATGACAGACCAGCTGGATCTATTGTCTCTATTATAATATGACAGACCAGCTAGATCTACTATCTCTATTATATTATGACTGACCAGCTAGATCTACTGTCTCTATTATAATATGACAGACCAGTTAGATCTACTGTCTCTATTATATTATGACAGACCAGCTAGATCTATTGTCTCTATTATAATATGACATTATGACAGACCAGCTAGATCTACTGTCTCTATTATATTTTGACAGACCAGGTAGATCTACTGTCTCTATTATATTATGACAGACCAGCTAGATCTACTGTCTCTATTATATTATGACAGACCAGCTAGATCTACTGTCTCTATTATAAAATGACAGACCAGGTAGATATACTGTCTCTATTATATTATGACTGACCAGCTAAATCTACTGTCTCTATTGTATTATGACATACCAGCTAGATCTACTGTCTATTACATTATGACTGACCAGCTAGATCTACTGTCTCTATTATATTATGACAGACCAGCTAGACCTACTGCCTCTATTATATTATGACAGACCAGGTAGATATACTGTCTCTATTATATTATGACAGACCAGCTATATCTACTGTGTCTATTATATTATGACAGACCAGCTAGATCTACTGTCTATTATATTATGACAGACCAGCTAGATATACTGTCTATTATATTATGACAGACCAGCTAGATCTATTGTCTCTATTATAATATGACAGACCTGCTAGATCTATCGTCTCTATTATAATATGACAGACCAGCTAGATCTACTGTCTCTATTATATTATGACAGACCAGCTAGATCTACTGTCTCTATTGTATTATGACAGACCAGCAAGATCTACTCTCTCTATTATATTATGACAGACCAGCTAGATCTACTGTGTCTATTATATTATGACAGAACAGCTAGATCTACTGTCTCTATTATATGATGACAGACCATCTAGATCTATTGTCTCTATTATAATATGACATTATGACAGACCAGCTAGATCTACTGTCTCTATTGTATTATGACAGACCAGCTAGATCTACTATCTCTATTATATTTTGACAGACCAGGTAGATCTACTGTCTCTATTATATTATGACAGACCAGCTAGATCTACTGTCTCTATTATATTTTGACAGACCAGGTATATCTACTGTCCCTATTATACTATGACAGACCAGCTAGATCTACTGTCTCTATTATATTATGACAGACCAGCTAGATCTACTGTCTCTATTATATTATGACAGACCAGCTAGATCTACTGTCTCTATTATAAAATGACAGACCAGGTAGATATACTGTCTCTATTATATTATGACAGACCAGCTAGATCTACTGTCTCTATTATATTTGGACAGACCAGGTAGATCTACTGTCTCTATTATATTATGACAGACCAGCTAGATCTACTGTCTCTATTATATTTTGACAGACCAGGTAGATCTACTGTCCCTATTATACTATGACAGACCAGCTAGATCTACTGTCTCTATTATATTATGACAGACCAGCTAGATCTACTGTCTCTATTATATTATGACAGACCAGATAGATCTACTGTCTCTATTATAAAATGACAGACCAGGTAGATATACTGTCTCTATTATATTATGACAGACCAGCTAGATCTACTGTCTCTATTATATTTTGACAGACCAGGTAGATCGACTGTCTCTATTATATTATGACAGACCAGCTAGATCTACTGTCTCTATTGTATTATGACAGACCAGCTAGATCTACTGTCTCTATTATATTATGACAGACCAGCTAGATCTACTGTGTCTATTGTATTATGACAGACCAGCTAGATGTACTGTCTATTATATTATGACAGACCAGCTGGATCTATTGTCTCTATTATAATATGACAGACCAGCTAGATCTACTGTCTCTATTATATTATGACAGACCAGCTAGATCTACTGTCTATATTATATTATAACAGACCAGCTAGATCTACTGTCTCTATTGTATTATGACAGACCAGCTAGATCTACTGTCTCTATTATATTATGACAGACCAGCTAGATCTACTGTGTCTATTGTATTATGACAGACCAGCTAGATCTACTGTCTATTATAATATGACAGACCAGCTATGTCTATTGTCTCTATTATAATATGACAGACCAGGTAGATCTTCTGTCTATTATATTATGACAGACCAGCTAGATCTACTGTCTCTATTATATTATGACAGACCAGCTAGATCTATTGTCTCTATTATAATATGACATTATGACAGACCAGCTAGATCTACTGTCTCTATTGTATTATGACAGACCAGCTAGATCTACTATCTCTATTATATGTTGACAGACCAGGTAGATCTACTGTCTCTATTATATTATGACAGACCAGCTAGATCTACTGTCTCTATTATATTTTGACAGACCAGGTAGATCTACTGCCCCTATTATACTATGACAGACCAGGTAGATATACTGTCTCTATTATATTATGACAGACCAGCTAGATCTACTGTCTCTATTATATTTTGACAGACCAGGTAGATCTACTGTCTCTATTATATTATGACAGACCAGCTAGATCTACTGTCTCTATTGTATTATGACAGACCAGCTAGATCTACTGTCTCTATTATATTATGACAGACCAGCTAGATCTACTGTGTCTATTGTATTATGACAGACCAGCTAGATCTACTGTCTATTATATTATGACAGACCAGCTAGATCTATTGTCTCTATTATAATATGACAGACCAGCTAGATCTACTGTCTCTATTATATTATGACAGACCAGCTCGATCTACTGTCTCTATTGTATTATGACAGACCAGCTAGATCTACTATCTCTATTATATTATGACAGACCAGCTAGATCTACTGTCTCTATTATATTATGACAGACCAGCTAGATCTATTGTCTCTATTATAATATGACATTATGACAGACCAGCTAGATCTACTGTCTCTATTGTATTATGACCGACCAGCTAGATCTACTATCTCTATTATATGTTGACAGACCAGGTAGATCTACTGTCTCTATTACATTATGACAGACCAGCTAGATCTACTGTCTCTATTATATTTTGACAGACCAGGTAGATCTACTGCCCCTATTATACTATGACAGACCAGCTAGATCTACTGTCTCTATTATATTATGACAGACCAGCTAGATCTACTGTCTCTATTATATTATGACAGACCAGCTAGATCTACTGTCTCTATTATAAAATGACAGACCAGGTAGATATACTGTCTCTATTATATT
Source organism: Oncorhynchus keta (assembly GCF_023373465.1). Taxonomy (NCBI): domain Eukaryota; kingdom Metazoa; phylum Chordata; class Actinopteri; order Salmoniformes; family Salmonidae; genus Oncorhynchus; species Oncorhynchus keta. The sequence goes on along the minus strand of NW_026280224.1, from coordinate 21,004 downwards.
ATGACAGACCAGCTAGATCTACTGTCTCTATTATATTTTGACAGACCAGGTAGATCTACTGTCTCTATTATATTATGACAGACCAGCTAGATCTACTGTCTCTATTGTATTATGACAGACCAGCTAGATCTACTGTCTCTATTATATTATGACAGACCAGCTAGATCTACTGTGTCTATTGTATTATGACAGACCAGCTAGATCTACTGTCTCTATTGTATTATGACAGACCAGCTAGATCTACTGTCTCTATTATATTATGACAGACCAGCTAGATCTACTGTGTCTATTGTATTATGACAGACCAGCTAGATCTACTGTCTATTATATTATGACAGACCAGCTAGATCTATTGTCTCTATTATAATATGACAGACCAGCTAGATCTACTGTCTCTATTATATTATGACAGACCAGCTCGATCTACTGTCTCTATTGTATTATGACAGACCAGCTAGATCTACTATCTCTATTATATTATGACAGACCAGCTAGATCTAGTGTCTCTATTATATTTTGACAGGCCAAATAAATATACTGTCTCTATTATATTTTGACAGACCAGGTAGATCTAGTGTCTCTATTATATTATGACAGACCAGCTAGATCTACTGTCTCTATTGTATTATGACAGACCAGGTCGATATACTGTCTCTATTATATTATGACAGACCAGGTAGATATACCGTCTCTATTATATTATGACAGACCAGCTAGATCTACTGTCTCTATTATATTATGACAGACCAGATAGATCTACTGTCTCTATTATAAAATGACAGACCAGGTAGATATACTGTCTCTATTATATTATGACAGACCAGCTAGATCTACTGTCTCTATTATATTTTGACAGACCAGGTAGATCGACTGTCTCTATTATATTATGACAGACCAGCTAGATCTACTGTCTCTATTGTATTATGACAGACCAGCTAGATCTACTGTCTCTATTATATTATGACAGACCAGCTAGATCTACTGTGTCTATTGTATTATGACAGACCAGCTAGATGTACTGTCTATTATATTATGACAGACCAGCTGGATCTATTGTCTCTATTATAATATGACAGACCAGCTAGATCTACTGTCTCTATTATATTATGACAGACCAGCTAGATCTACTGTCTATATTATATTATAACAGACCAGCTAGATCTACTGTCTCTATTGTATTATGACAGACCAGCTAGATCTACTGTCTCTATTATATTATGACAGACCAGCTAGATCTACTGTGTCTATTGTATTATGACAGACCAGCTAGATCTACTGTCTATTATAATATGACAGACCAGCTATGTCTATTGTCTCTATTATAATATGACAGACCAGGTAGATCTTCTGTCTATTATATTATGACAGACCAGCTAGATCTACTGTCTCTATTATATTATGACAGACCAGCTAGATCTATTGTCTCTATTATAATATGACATTATGACAGACCAGCTAGATCTACTGTCTCTATTGTATTATGACAGACCAGCTAGATCTACTGTCTCTATTATATTATGACAGACCAGCTAGATCTACTGTCTCTATTATATTTTGACAGACCAGGTAGATCTACTGCCCCTATTATACTATGACAGACCAGGTAGATATACTGTCTCTATTATATTATGACAGACCAGCTAGATCTACTGTCTCTATTATATTTTGACAGACCAGGTAGATCTATTGTCTCTATTATATTATGACAGACCAGCTAGATCTACTGTCTCTATTGTATTATGACAGACCAGCTAGATCTACTGTCTCTATTATATTATGACAGACCAGCTAGATCTACTGTGTCTATTGTATTATGACAGACCAGCTAGATCTACTGTCTATTATATTATGACAGACCAGCTAGATCTATTGTCTCTATTATAATATGACAGACCAGCTAGATCTACTGTCTCTATTATATTATGACAGACCAGCTCGATCTACTGTCTCTATTGTATTATGACAGACCAGCTAGATCTACTATCTCTATTATATTATGACAGACCAGCTAGATCTACTGTCTCTATTATATTATGACAGACCAGCTAGATCTATTGTCTCTATTATAATATGACATTATGACAGACCAGCTAGATCTACTGTCTCTATTGTATTATGACCGACCAGCTAGATCTACTATCTCTATTATATGTTGACAGACCAGGTAGATCTACTGTCTCTATTACATTATGACAGACCAGCTAGATCTACTGTCTCTATTATATTTTGACAGACCAGGTAGATCTACTGCCCCTATTATACTATGACAGACCAGCTAGATCTACTGTCTCTATTATATTATGACAGACCAGCTAGATCTACTGTCTCTATTATATTATGACAGACCAGCTAGATCTACTGTCTCTATTATAAAATGACAGACCAGGTAGATATACTGTCTCTATTATATTATGACAGACCAGCTAGATCTACTGTCTCTATTATATTTTGACAGACCAGGTAGATCTACTGTCTCTATTATATTATGACAGACCAGCTAGATCTACTGTCTCTATTGTATTATGACAGACCAGCTAGATCTACTGTCTCTATTATATTATGACAGACCAGCTAGATCTACTGTGTCTATTGTATTATGACAGACCAGCTAGATCTACTGTCTCTATTGTATTATGACAGACCAGCTAGATCTACTGTCTCTATTATATTATGACAGACCAGCTAGATCTACTGTGTCTATTGTATTATGACAGACCAGCTAGATCTACTGTCTATTATATTATGACAGACCAGCTAGATCTATTGTCTCTATTATAATATGACAGACCAGCTAGATCTACTGTCTCTATTATATTATGACAGACCAGCTCGATCTACTGTCTCTATTGTATTATGACAGACCAGCTAGATCTACTATCTCTATTATATTATGACAGACCAGCTAGATCTAGTGTCTCTATTATATTTTGACAGGCCAAATAAATATACTGTCTCTATTATATTTTGACAGACCAGGTAGATCTAGTGTCTCTATTATATTATGACAGACCAGCTAGATCTACTGTCTCTATTGTATTATGACAGACCAGGTCGATATACTGTCTCTATTATATTATGACAGACCAGGTAGATATACCGTCTCTATTATATTATGACAGACCAGGTCGATATACTGTCTCTATTATATTATGACAGACCAGCTATATCTACTGTGTCTATTATATTATGACAGACCAGCTAGATCTACTGTCTATTATATTATGACAGACCAGCTAGATATACTGTCTATTATATTATGACAGACCAGCTAGATCTATTGTCTCTATTATAATATGACAGACCTGCTAGATCTATTGTCTCTATTATAATATGACAGACCAGCTAGATCTACTGTCTCTATTATATTATGACAGACCAGCTAGATCTACTGTCTCTATTGTATTATGACAGACCAGCAAGATCTACTCTCTCTATTATATTATGACAGACCAGCTAGATCTACTGTGTCTATTATATTATGACAGAACAGCTAGATCTACTGTTTCTATTATATGATGACAGACCAGCTAGATCTATTGTCTCTATTATAATATGACATTATGACAGACCAGCTAGATCTACTGTCTCTATTGTATTATGACAGACCAGCTAGATCTACTATCTCTATTATATTTTGACAGACCAGGTAGATCTACTGTCTCTATTATATTATGACAGACCAGCTAGATCTACTGTCTCTATTATATTTTGACAGACCAGGTAGATCTACTGTCCCTATTATACTATGACAGACCAGCTAGATCTACTGTCTCTATTATATTATGACAGACCAGCTAGATCTACTGTCTGTATTATATTATGACAGACCAGCTAGATCTACTGTCTCTATTATAAAATGACAGACCAGGTAGATATACTGTCTCTATTATATTATGACAGACCAGCTAGATCTACTGTCTCTATTATATTTGGACAGACCAGGTAGATCTACTGTCTCTATTATATTATGACAGACCAGCTAGATCTACTGTCTCTATTATATTTTGACAGACCAGGTAGATCTACTGTCCCTATTATACTATGACAGACCAGCTAGATCTACTGTCTCTATTATATTATGACAGACCAGCTAGATCTACTGTCTCTATTATATTATGACAGACCAGATAGATCTACTGTCTCTATTATAAAATGACAGACCAGGTAGATATACTGTCTCTATTATATTATGACAGACCAGCTAGATCTACTGTCTCTATTATATTTTGACAGACCAGGTAGATCGACTGTCTCTATTATATTATGACAGACCAGCTAGATCTACTGTCTCTATTGTATTATGACAGACCAGCTAGATCTACTGTCTCTATTATATTATGACAGACCAGCTAGATCTACTGTGTCTATTGTATTATGACAGACCAGCTAGATTTACTGTCTATTATATTATGACAGACCAGCTGGATCTATTGTCTCTATTATAATATGACAGACCAGCTAGATCTACTGTCTCTATTATATTATGACAGACCAGCTAGATCTACTGTCTATATTATATTATAACAGACCAGCTAGATCTACTGTCTCTATTGTATTATGACAGACCAGCTAGATCTACTGTCTCTATTATATTATGACAGAAAAGCTAGATCTACTGTGTCTATTGTATTATGACAGACCAGCTAGATCTACTGTCTATTATAATATGACAGACCAGCTAGGTCTATTGTCTCTATTATAATATGACAGACCAGGTAGATCTTCTGTCTATTATATTATGACAGACCAGCTAGATCTACTGTCTCTATTATATTATGACAGACCAGCTAGATCTATTGTCTCTATTATAATATGACATTATGACAGACCAGCTAGATCTACTGTCTCTATTGTATTATGACAGACCAGCTAGATCTACTATCTCTATTATATGTTGACAGACCAGGTAGATCTACTATCTCTATTATATTATGACAGACCAGCTAGATCTACTGTCTCTATTATATTTTGACAGACCAGGTAGATCTACTGCCCCTATTATACTATGACAGACCAGGTAGATATACTGTCTCTATTATATTATGACAGACCAGCTAGATCTACTGTCTCTATTATATTTTGACAGACCAGGTAGCTCTACTGTCTCTATTATATTATGACAGACCAGCTAGATCTACTGTCTCTATTGTATTATGACAGACCAGCTAGATCTACTGTCTCTATTATATTATGACAGACCAGCTAGATCTACTGTGTCTATTGTATTATGGCAGACCAGCTAGATCTACTGTCTATTATATTATGACAGACCAGCTAGATATATTGTCTCTATTATAATATGACAGACCAGCTAGATCTACTGTCTCTATTATATTATGACAGACCAGCTCGATCTACTGTCTCTATTGTATTATGACAGACCAGCTAGATCTACTATCTCTATTATATTATGACAGACCAGCTAGATCTACTGTCTCTATTATATTATGACAGACCAGCTAGATCTATTGTCTCTATTATAATATGACATTATGACAGACCAGCTAGATCTACTGTCTCTATTGTATTATGACAGACCAGCTAGATCTACTATCTCTATTATATGTTGACAGACCAGGTAGATCTACTGTCTCTATTACATTATGACAGACCAGCTAGATCTACTGTCTCTATTATATTTTGACAGACCAGGTAGATCTACTGCCCCTATTATACTATGACAGACCAGCTAGATCTACTGTCTCTATTATATTATGACAGACCAGCTAGATCTACTGTCTCTATTATATTATGACAGACCAGCTAGATCTACTGTCTCTATTATAAAATGACAGACCAGGTAGATATACTGTCTCTATTATATTATGACAGACCAGCTAGATCTACTGTCTCTATTATATTTTGACAGACCAGGTAGATCTACTGTCTCTATTATATTATGACAGACCAGCTAGATCTACTGTCTCTATTGTATTATGACAGACCAGCTAGATCTACTGTCTCTATTATATTATGACAGACCAGCTAGATCTACTGTGTCTATTGTATTATGACAGACCAGCTAGATCTACTGTCTCTATTGTATTATGACAGACCAGCTAGATCTACTGTCTCTATTATATTATGACAGACCAGCTAGATCTACTGTGTCTATTGTATTATGACAGACCAGCTAGATCTACTGTCTATTATATTATGACAGACCAGCTAGATCTATTGTCTCTATTATAATATGACAGACCAGCTAGATCTACTGTCTCTATTATATTATGACAGACCAGCTCGATCTACTGTCTCTATTGTATTATGACAGACCAGCTAGATCTACTATCTCTATTATATTATGACAGACCAGCTAGATCTAGTGTCTCTATTATATTTTGACAGGCCAAATAAATATACTGTCTCTATTATATTTTGACAGACCAGGTAGATCTAGTGTCTCTATTATATTATGACAGACCAGCTAGATCTACTGTCTCTATTGTATTATGACAGACCAGGTCGATATACTGTCTCTATTATATTATGACAGACCAGGTAGATATACCGTCTCTATTATATTATGACAGACCAGGTCGATATACTGTCTCTATTATATTATGACAGACCAGCTATATCTACTGTGTCTATTATATTATGACAGACCAGCTAGATCTACTGTCTATTATATTATGACAGACCAGCTAGATATACTGTCTATTATATTATGACAGACCAGCTAGATCTATTGTCTCTATTATAATATGACAGACCTGCTAGATCTATTGTCTCTATTATAATATGACAGACCAGCTAGATCTACTGTCTCTATTATATTATGACAGACCAGCTAGATCTACTGTCTCTATTGTATTATGACAGACCAGCAAGATCTACTCTCTCTATTATATTATGACAGACCAGCTAGATCTACTGTGTCTATTATATTATGACAGAACAGCTAGATCTACTGTTTCTATTATATGATGACAGACCAGCTAGATCTATTGTCTCTATTATAATATGACATTATGACAGACCAGCTAGATCTACTGTCTCTATTGTATTATGACAGACCAGCTAGATCTACTATCTCTATTATATTTTGACAGACCAGGTAGATCTACTGTCTCTATTATATTATGACAGACCAGCTAGATCTACTGTCTCTATTATATTTTGACAGACCAGGTAGATCTACTGTCCCTATTATACTATGACAGACCAGCTAGATCTACTGTCTCTATTATATTATGACAGACCAGCTAGATCTACTGTCTGTATTATATTATGACAGACCAGCTAGATCTACTGTCTCTATTATAAAATGACAGACCAGGTAGATATACTGTCTCTATTATATTATGACAGACCAGCTAGATCTACTGTCTCTATTATATTTGGACAGACCAGGTAGATCTACTGTCTCTATTATATTATGACAGACCAGCTAGATCTACTGTCTCTATTATATTTTGACAGACCAGGTAGATCTACTGTCCCTATTATACTATGACAGACCAGCTAGATCTACTGTCTCTATTATATTATGACAGACCAGCTAGATCTACTGTCTCTATTATATTATGACAGACCAGATAGATCTACTGTCTCTATTATAAAATGACAGACCAGGTAGATATACTGTCTCTATTATATTATGACAGACCAGCTAGATCTACTGTCTCTATTATATTTTGACAGACCAGGTAGATCGACTGTCTCTATTATATTATGACAGACCAGCTAGATCTACTGTCTCTATTGTATTATGACAGACCAGCTAGATCTACTGTCTCTATTATATTATGACAGACCAGCTAGATCTACTGTGTCTATTGTATTATGACAGACCAGCTAGATTTACTGTCTATTATATTATGACAGACCAGCTGGATCTATTGTCTCTATTATAATATGACAGACCAGCTAGATCTACTGTCTCTATTATATTATGACAGACCAGCTAGATCTACTGTCTATATTATATTATAACAGACCAGCTAGATCTACTGTCTCTATTGTATTATGACAGACCAGCTAGATCTACTGTCTCTATTATATTATGACAGAAAAGCTAGATCTACTGTGTCTATTGTATTATGACAGACCAGCTAGATCTACTGTCTATTATAATATGACAGACCAGCTAGGTCTATTGTCTCTATTATAATATGACAGACCAGGTAGATCTTCTGTCTATTATATTATGACAGACCAGCTAGATCTACTGTCTCTATTATATTATGACAGACCAGCTAGATCTATTGTCTCTATTATAATATGACATTATGACAGACCAGCTAGATCTACTGTCTCTATTGTATTATGACAGACCAGCTAGATCTACTATCTCTATTATATGTTGACAGACCAGGTAGATCTACTATCTCTATTATATTATGACAGACCAGCTAGATCTACTGTCTCTATTATATTTTGACAGACCAGGTAGATCTACTGCCCCTATTATACTATGACAGACCAGGTAGATATACTGTCTCTATTATATTATGACAGACCAGCTAGATCTACTGTCTCTATTATATTTTGACAGACCAGGTAGCTCTACTGTCTCTATTATATTATGACAGACCAGCTAGATCTACTGTCTCTATTGTATTATGACAGACCAGCTAGATCTACTGTCTCTATTATATTATGACAGACCAGCTAGATCTACTGTGTCTATTGTATTATGGCAGACCAGCTAGATCTACTGTCTATTATATTATGACAGACCAGCTAGATATATTGTCTCTATTATAATATGACAGACCAGCTAGATCTACTGTCTCTATTATATTATGACAGACCAGCTCGATCTACTGTCTCTATTGTATTATGACAGACCAGCTAGATCTACTATCTCTATTATATTATGACAGACCAGCTAGATCTACTGTCTCTATTATATTATGACAGACCAGCTAGATCTATTGTCTCTATTATAATATGACATTATGACAGACCAGCTAGATCTACTGTCTCTATTGTATTATGACAGACCAGCTAGATCTACTATCTCTATTATATGTTGACAGACCAGGTAGATCTACTGTCTCTATTACATTATGACAGACCAGCTAGATCTACTGTCTCTATTATATTTTGACAGACCAGGTAGATCTACTGCCCCTATTATACTATGACAGACCAGCTAGATCTACTGTCTCTATTATATTATGACAGACCAGCTAGATCTACTGTCTCTATTATATTATGACAGACCAGCTAGATCTACTGTCTCTATTATAAAATGACAGACCAGGTAGATATACTGTCTCTATTATATTATGACAGACCAGCTAGATCTACTGTCTCTATTATATTTTGACAGACCAGGTAGATCTACTGTCTCTATTATATTATGACAGACCAGCTAGATCTACTGTCTCTATTGTATTATGACAGACCAGCTAGATCTACTGTCTCTATTATATTATGACAGACCAGCTAGATCTACTGTGTCTATTGTATTATGACAGACCAGCTAGATCTACTGTCTATTATATTATGACAGACCAGCTAGATCTACTGTCTCTATTATAATATGACAGACCAGCTAGATCTACTGTCTCTATTATATTATGACAGACCAGCTCGATCTACTGTCTCTATTGTATTATGACAGACCAGCTAGATCTACTATCTCTATTATATTATGACAGACCAGCTAGATCTAGTGTCTCTATTATATTATGACAGGCCAAATAAATATACTGTCTCTATTATAATATGACAGACCAGCTAGATCTACTGTCTCTATTATATTATGACAGACCAGCTCGATCTACTGTCTCTATTGTATTATGACAGACCAGCTAGATCTTCTGTCTATTATATTATGACAGACCAGCTAGATCTACTGTCTATTATATTATGACAGACCAGCTAGATCTATTGTCTCTATTATAATATGACAGACCAGCTAGATCTACTGTCTCTATTATATTATGACAGACCAGCTAGATCTACTGTCTCTATTATATTATGACAGACCAGCTCGATCTACTGTCTCTATTGTATTATGACAGACTAGCTAGATCTACTGTGTCTATTGTATTATGACAGACCAGCTAGATCTACTGTCTATTATATTATGACAGACCAGCTAGATCTATTGTCTCTATTATAATATGACAGACCAGCTAGATCTACTGTCTCTATTATATTATGACAGACCAGCTCGATCTACTGTCTCTATTGTATTATGACAGACCAGCTAGATCTTCTGTCTATTATATTATGACAGACCAGCTAGATCTACTGTCTCTATTATATTATGACAGACCAGCTAGATCTATTGTCTCTATTATAATATGACATTATGACAGACCAGCTAGATCTACTGTCTCTATTGTATTATGACAGACCAGCTAGATCTACTATCTCTATTATATTATGACAGACCAGCTAGATCTACTGTCTCTATTATATTTTGACAGACCAGGTAGATCTAGTGTCTCTATTATATTATGACAGACCAGCTAGATCTACTGTCTCTATTGTATTATGACAGACCAGGTCGATATACTGTCTCTATTATATTATGACAGACCAGGTAGATATACCGTCTCTATTATATTATGACAGACCAGGTCGATATACTGTCTCTATTATATTATGACAGACCAGCTAGATCTACTGTGTCTATTATATTATGACAGACCAGCTAGATCTTCTGTCTCTATTGTATTATGACTGACCAGCTAGATCTATTGTCTCTATTATATTATGACAGACCAGCTAGATCTACTGTCTCTATTATATTATGACAGACCAGGTAGATATACTGTCTCTATTATATGATGACAGACCAGCTATATCTACTGTGTCTATTATATTATGACAGACCAGCTAGATCTACTGTCTATTATATTATGACAGACCAGCTAGATCTCCTGACTATTTTATTATGACAGACCAGCTAGATCTACTGTCTCTATTGTATTATGACAGACCAGCTAGATCTACTGTCTCTATTATATTATGAGAGATCAGGTAGATATACCGACTCCATTATAAAATGACAGACCAGCTAGATCTATTCTCGCTATTGTATTATGACAGACCAGCTAGATCAACTGTCTCTATTATATTATGACAGACCAGGTCGATATACTGTCTCTATTACATTATGACAGACCAGGTAGATATACTATCTCTATTATATTATGACAGACCAGCTAGATCTACTGTGTCTATTATATTATGACAGACCAGCTAGATCTACTGTCTATTATATTATGACAGACCAGCTAGATCTACTGTCTATTTTATTATGACAGACCAGCTAGATCTACTGTCTCTATTGTATTATGACAGACCAGCTAGATCTACTGTCTCTATTATATTATGAGAGACCAGGTAGATATACCGACTCCATTATAAAATGACAGACCAGCAAGATCTATTCTCGCTATTGTATTATGACAGACCAGCTAGATCAATTGTCTCTATTATAATATGACAGACCATCTAGATCTACTGTCTCTATTATAATATGACAGACCAGGTAGATCTACTGTCTCTATTATATTATGACAGACCAGCTAGATCTATTGTCTCTATTATAATATGACATTATGACAGACCAGCTAGATCTACTGTCTCTATTGTATTATGACAGACCAGCTAGATCTACTATCTATATTATATTATGACAGACCAGCTAGATCTAGTGTCTCTATTATATTATGACAGACCAACTAAATCTACTGTCTCTATTATAAAATGACAGACCAGGTAGATATACTGTCTCTATTATATTATGACAGACCAGCTAAATCTACTGTCTCTATGTCTCTATTATGTTATGACAGACCAGCTAAATCTACTGTCTCTATTGTATTATGACAGACCAGCTAGATCTACTGTGTATATTATATTATGACAGACCAGCTAGATCTGCTGTCTATTACATTATGACATACCAGCTAGATCTACTCTGTCTATTATATTATGACAGACCAGCTAGATCTAGTGTCTCTATTATATTATGACAGACCAGCTATATCTACTGTGTCTATTATATTATGACAGACCAGCTAGATCTAGTGTCTCTATTATATTATGACAGACCAACTAAATATACTGTCTCTATTATATTTTGACAGACCAGGTAGATCTACTGTGTCTATTATATTATGACAGACCAGCTAGATCTAGTGTCTCTATTATATTATGACAGACCAGCTATATCTACTGTGTCTATCATATTATGACAGACCAGCTAGATCTAGTGTCTCTATTATATTATGACAGACCAACTAAATATACTGTCTCTATTATATTTTGACAGACCAGGTATATCTACTGTCTCTATTATATAATGACAGACCAGCTAGATCTACTGTCTCTATTATATTTTGACAGACCAGGTAGATCTACTGTCTCTATTATATTATGACAGACCAGCTAGATCTACTGTCTCTATTGTATTATGACAGACCAGGTAGATCTACTGTCTCTATTATATTTTGACAGACCAGGTAGATCTACTGTCTCTATTATATTATGACAGACCCGCTAGATCTACTGTCTCTATTGTATTATGACAGACCAGGTCGATATACTGTCTCTATTATATTATGACGGACCAGCTAGATCTACTGTGTCTATTATATTATGACAGACCAGCTAGATCTACTGTATATTATATTATGACAGACCAGCTAGATCAAATGTCTATTTTATTATGACAGACCAGCTAGATCTACTGTCTCTGTTATATTATGAGAGACCCGGTAGATATACCGACTCCATTATAAAATGACAGACCAGCTAGATCTATTCTCGCTATTGTATTATGACAGACCAGATAGATCAATTGTCTCTATTATAATATGACAGACCAGCTAGATCTACTGTCTCTATTATAATATGACAGACCAGCGAGATCTACTGTCTCTATTATGACAGACCAGCTAGATCTATTGTCTCTATTATAATATGACATTATGACAGACCAGCTAGATCTACTGTCTCTATTGTATTATGACAGACCAGCTAGATCTACTATCTCTATTATATTATGACAGACCAGCTAAATCTACTGTCTCTATGTCTCTATTATGTTATGACAGACCAGCTAAATATACTGTCTCTATTGTATTATGACAGACCAGCTAGATCTACTGTGTATATTATATTATGACAGACCAGCTAGATCTGCTGTCTATTACATTATGACATACCAGCTAGATCTACTGTCTCCATTATAAAATGACAACCCAGCTATATCTACTGTCTCTATTGTATTATGACTGACCAGCTAGATCTACTGTCTCTATTATATTATGACAGACCAGCTAGATCTACTGTCTCTATTATATTATGACAGACCAGCTATATCTACTGTGTCTATTATATTATGACAGACCAGCTAGATCTACTGTCTATTATATTATGACAGACCAGCTAGATCTAATGTCTATTATATTATGACAGACCAGCTAGATCTATTGTCTATATTATAATATGACAGACCAGCTAGATCTACTGTCTCTATTATATTATGACAGACCAGCTAGATCTACTGTCTCTATTGTATTATGACAGACCAGCAAGATCTACTCTCTCTATTATATTATGACAGACCAGCTAGATCTGCTGTCTATTACATTATGACATACCAGCTAGATCTACTGTCTCCATTATAAAATGACAATCCAGCTATATCTACTGTCTCTATTATATTATGACAGAACAGCTAGATCTACTGTGTCTATTATATCATGACAGACCAGCTAGATCTACTGTCTCTATTATAAAATGACAGACCAGGTAGATATACTGTCTCTATTATATTATGACAGACCAGCTAGATCTACTGTGTCTATTATATTATGACAGACCAGCTAGATCTTCTGTCTATTATATTATGACAGACCAGCTATATCTACTGTGTCTATTATATTATGACAGACCAGCTAGATCTACTGTGTCTATTATATTATGACAGACCAGCTAGATCTACTGTCTATTATATTATGGCAGACCAGCTAGATACATTACATTTACATTTAAGTCATTTAGCAGACGCTCTTATCCAGAGCGACTTACAAATTGGATCTATTGTCTCTATTATAATATGACAGACCATCTAGATCTACTGTCTCTATTATATTATGACAGACCAGCTAGATCTACTGTCTATATTATATTATGACAGACCAGCTAGATCTACTGTGTCTATTATATTATGACAGACCAGCTAGATCTACTGTATATTATATTATGACAGACCAGCTAGATCAAATGTCTATTTTATTATGACAGACCAGCTAGATCTACTGTCTCTATTATATTATGAGAGACCCGGTAGATATACCGACTCCATTATAAAATGACAGACCAGCTAGATCTATTCTCGCTATTGTATTATGACAGACCAGATAGATCAATTGTCTCTATTATAATATGACAGACCAGCTAGATCTACTGTCTCTATTATAATATGACAGACCAGCGAGATCTACTGTCTCTATTATGACAGACCAGCTAGATCTATTGTCTCTATTATAATATGACATTATGACAGACCAGCTAGATCTACTGTCTCTATTGTATTATGACAGACCAGCTAGATCTACTATCTCTATTATATTATGACAGACCAGCTAAATCTACTGTCTCTATGTCTCTATTATGTTATGACAGACCAGCTAAATATACTGTCTCTATTGTATTATGACAGACCAGCTAGATCTACTGTGTATATTATATTATGACAGACCAGCTAGATCTGCTGTCTATTACATTATGACATACCAGCTAGATCTACTGTCTCCATTATAAAATGACAACCCAGCTATATCTACTGTCTCTATTGTATTATGACTGACCAGCTAGATCTACTGTCTCTATTATATTATGACAGACCAGCTAGATCTACTGTCTCTATTATATTATGACAGACCAGCTATATCTACTGTGTCTATTATATTATGACAGACCAGCTAGATCTACTGTCTATTATATTATGACAGACCAGCTAGATCTAATGTCTATTATATTATGACAGACCAGCTAGATCTATTGTCTATATTATAATATGACAGACCAGCTAGATCTACTGTCTCTATTATATTATGACAGATCAGCTAGATCTACTGTCTCTATTGTATTATGACAGACCAGCAAGATCTACTCTCTCTATTATATTATGACAGACCAGCTAGATCTGCTGTCTATTACATTATGACATACCAGCTAGATCTACTGTCTCCATTATAAAATGACAACCCAGCTATATCTACTGTCTCTATTATATTATGACAGAACAGCTAGATCTACTGTGTCTATTATATCATGACAGACCAGCTAGATCTACTGTCTCTATTATAAAATGACAGACCAGGTAGATATACTGTCTCTATTATATTATGACAGACCAGCTAGATCTACTGTGTCTATTATATTATGACAGACCAGCTAGATCTTCTGTCTATTATATTATGACAGACCAGCTATATCTACTGTGTCTATTATATTATGACAGACCAGCTAGATCTACTGTCTATTATATTATGGCAGACCAGCTAGATACATTACATTTACATTTAAGTCATTTAGCAGACGCTCTTATCCAGAGCGACTTACAAATTGGATCTATTGTCTCTATTATAATATGACAGACCATCTAGATCTACTGTCTCTATTATATTATGACAGACCAGCTAGATCTACTGTCTATATTATATTATGACAGACCAGCTAGATCTACTGTGTCTATTATATTATGACAGACCAGCTAGATCTACTGTCTCTATTATAAAATGACAGACCAGGTAGATATACTGTCTCTATTATATTATGACAGACCAGCTAGATCTACTGTGTCTATTATATTATGACAGACCAGCAATATCTTCTTTCTATTATATTATGACAGAACAGCTAGATCTACTGTCTCTATTGTATTATGACAGACAAGCTAGATCTACTGTCTCTATTATATTATGACAGACCAGCTAGATCTACTGTCTCTATTATATTATGACAGACCAGCTAGATCTACTGTCTCTATTATAATATGACAGACCAGCGAGATCTACTGTCTCTATTATATTATGACAGACCAGCTAGATCTACTGTGTCTATTATATTATGACAGAGCAGCTAGATCTACTGTATATTATATTATGACAGACCAGCTAGATCAAATGTCTATTTTATTATGACAGACCAGCTAGATCTACTGTCTCTATTGTATTATGACAGACCAGCTAGATCTACTGTCTCTATTATATTATGAGAGACCCGGTAGATATACCGACTCCATTATAAAATGACAGACCAGCTAGATCTATTCTCGCTATTGTATTATGACAGACCAGATAGATCAATTGTCTCTATTATAATATGACAGACCAGCTAGATCTACTGTCTCTATTATAATATGACAGACCAGCGAGATCTACTGTCTCTATTATATTATGACAGACCAGCTAGATCTATTGTCTCTATTATAATATGACATTATGACAGACCAGCTAGATCTACTGTCTCTATTGTATTATGACAGACCAGCTAGATCTACTATCTCTATTATATTATGACAGACCAGCTAAATCTACTGTCTCTATGTCTCTATTATGTTATGACAGACCAGCTAAATATACTGTCTCTATTGTATTATGACAGACCAGCTAGATCTACTGTGTATATTATATTATGACAGACCAGCTAGATCTGCTGTCTATTACATTATGACATACCAGCTAGATCTACTGTCTCCATTATAAAATGACAACCCAGCTATATCTACTGTCTCTATTGTATTATGACTGACCAGCTAGATCTACTGTCTCTATTATATTATGACAGACCAGCTAGATCTACTGTCTCTATTATATTATGACAGACCAGCTATATCTACTGTGTCTATTATATTATGACAGACCAGCTAGATCTAATGTCTATTATATTATGACAGACCAGCTAGATCTATTGTCTATATTATAATATGACAGACCAGCTAGATCTACTGTCTCTATTATATTATGACAGACCAGCTAGATCTACTGTCTCTATTGTATTATGACAGACCAGCAAGATCTACTCTCTCTATTATATTATGACAGACCAGCTAGATCTGCTGTCTATTACATTATGACATACCAGCTAGATCTACTGTCTCCATTATAAAATGACAACCCAGCTATATCTACTGTCTCTATTATATTATGACAGAACAGCTAGATCTACTGTGTCTATTATATCATGACAGACCAGCTAGATCTACTGTCTCTATTATAAAATGACAGACCAGGTAGATATACTGTCTCTATTATATTATGACAGACCAGCTAGATCTACTGTGTCTATTATATTATGACAGACCAGCTAGATCTTCTGTCTATTATATTATGACAGACCAGCTATATCTACTGTGTCTATTATATTATGACAGACCAGCTAGATCTACTGTGTCTATTATATTATGACAGACCAGCTAGATCTACTGTCTATTATATTATGGCAGACCAGCTAGATACATTACATTTACATTTAAGTCATTTAGCAGACGCTCTTATCCAGAGCGACTTACAAATTGGATCTATTGTCTCTATTATAATATGACAGACCATCTAGATCTACTGTCTCTATTATATTATGACAGACAAGCTAGATCTACTGTCTATATTATATTATGACAGACCAGCTAGATCTACTGTGTCTATTATATTATGACAGACCAGCTAGATCTACTGTATATTATATTATGACAGACCAGCTAGATCAAATGTCTATTTTATTATGACAGACCAGCTAGATCTACTGTCTCTATTATATTATGAGAGACCCGGTAGATATACCGACTCCATTATAAAATGACAGACCAGCTAGATCTATTCTCGCTATTGTATTATGACAGACCAGATAGATCAATTGTCTCTATTATAATATGACAGACCAGCTAGATCTACTGTCTCTATTATAATATGACAGACCAGCGAGATCTACTGTCTCTATTATGACAGACCAGCTAGATCTATTGTCTCTATTATAATATGACATTATGACAGACCAGCTAGATCTACTGTCTCTATTGTATTATGACAGACCAGCTAGATCTACTATCTCTATTATATTATGACAGACCAGCTAAATCTACTGTCTCTATGTCTCTATTATGTTATGACAGACCAGCTAAATATACTGTCTCTATTGTATTATGACAGACCAGCTAGATCTACTGTGTATATTATATTATGACAGACCAGCTAGATCTGCTGTCTATTACATTATGACATACCAGCTAGATCTACTGTCTCCATTATAAAATGACAACCCAGCTATATCTACTGTCTCTATTGTATTATGACTGACCAGCTAGATCTACTGTCTCTATTATATTATGACAGAACAGCTAGATCTACTGTCTCTATTATATTATGACAGACCAGCTATATCTACTGTGTCTATTATATTATGACAGACCAGCTAGATCTACTGTCTATTATATTATGACAGACCAGCTAGATCTAATGTCTATTATATTATGACAGACCAGCTAGATCTATTGTCTATATTATAATATGACAGACCAGCTAGATCTACTGTCTCTATTATATTATGACAGACCAGCTAGATCTACTGTCTCTATTGTATTATGACAGACCAGCAAGATCTACTCTCTCTATTATATTATGACAGACCAGCTAGATCTGCTGTCTATTACATTATGACATACCAGCTAGATCTACTGTCTCCATTATAAAATGACAACCCAGCTATATCTACTGTCTCTATTATATTATGACAGAACAGCTAGATCTACTGTGTCTATTATATCATGACAGACCAGCTAGATCTACTGTCTCTATTATAAAATGACAGACCAGGTAGATATACTGTCTCTATTATATTATGACAGACCAGCTAGATCTACTGTGTCTATTATATTATGACAGACCAGCTAGATCTTCTGTCTATTATATTATGACAGACCAGCTATATCTACTGTGTCTATTATATTATGACAGACCAGCTAGATCTACTGTCTATTATATTATGGCAGACCAGCTAGATACATTACATTTACATTTAAGTCATTTAGCAGACGCTCTTATCCAGAGCGACTTACAAATTGGATCTATTGTCTCTATTATAATATGACAGACCATCTAGATCTACTGTCTCTTTTATATTATGACAGACCAGCTAGATCTACTGTCTATATTATATTATGACAGACCAGCTAGATCTACTGTGTCTATTATATTATGACAGACCAGCTAGATCTACTGTCTCTATTATAAAATGACAGACCAGGTAGATATACTGTCTCTATTATATTATGACAGACCAGCTAGATCTACTGTGTCTATTATATTATGACAGACCAGCAATATCTTCTTTCTATTATATTATGACAGAACAGCTAGATCTACTGTCTCTATTGTATTATGACAGACAAGCTAGATCTACTGTCTCTATTATATTATGACAGACCAGCTAGATCTACTGTCTCTATTATATTGTGACAGACCAGCTAGATCTACTGTCTCTATTATAATATGACAGACCAGCGAGATCTACTGTCTCTATTATATTATGACAGACCAGCTAGATCTACTGTGTCTATTATATTATGACAGACCAGCTAGATCTACTGTATATTATATTATGACAGACCAGCTAGATCAAATGTCTATTTTATTATGACAGACCAGCTAGATCTACTGTCTCTATTGTATTATGACAGACCAGCTAGATCTACTGTCTCTATTATATTATGAGAGACCCGGTAGATATACCGACTCCATTATAAAATGACAGACCAGCTAGATCTATTCTCGCTATTGTATTATGACAGACCAGATAGATCAATTGTCTCTATTATAATATGACAGACCAGCTAGATCTACTGTCTCTATTATAATATGACAGACCAGCGAGATCTACTGTCTCTATTATATTATGACAGACCAGCTAGATCTATTGTCTCTATTATAATATGACATTATGACAGACCAGCTAGATCTACTGTCTCTATTGTATTATGACAGACCAGCTAGATCTAGTGTCTCTATTATATTATGACAGACCAGGTAGATCTACTGTCTCTATTATATTATGACAGACCCGCTAGATCTACTGTCTCTATTGTATTATGACAGACCAGCTAGATATACTGTCTCCATTATAAAATGACAACCCAGCTATATCTACAGTCTCTATTATATTATGACAGACCAGCTATATCTAATGTCTATTATATTATGACAGACCAGGT
Source organism: Oncorhynchus keta (assembly GCF_023373465.1). Classification (NCBI taxonomy): domain Eukaryota; kingdom Metazoa; phylum Chordata; class Actinopteri; order Salmoniformes; family Salmonidae; genus Oncorhynchus; species Oncorhynchus keta. The sequence continues at coordinate 813 of NW_026280224.1, read as the reverse complement.
AGATCTACTGTCTCTATTATATTTTGACAGACCAGGTAGATCTACTGTCTCTATTATATTATGACAGACCCGCTAGATCTACTGTCTCTATTGTATTATGACAGACCAGGTCGATATACTGTCTCTATTATATTATGACGGACCAGCTAGATCTACTGTGTCTATTATATTATGACAGACCAGCTAGATCTACTGTATATTATATTATGACAGACCAGCTATATCAAATGTCTATTTTATTATGACAGACCAGCTAGATCTACTGTCTCTATTGTATTATGACAGACCAGCTAGATCTACTGTCTCTATTATATTATGAGAGACCCGGTAGATATACCGACTCCATTATAAAATGACAGACCAGCTAGATCTATTCTCGCTATTGTATTATGACAGACCAGATAGATCAATTGTCTCTATTATAATATGACAGACCAGCTAGATCTACTGTCTCTATTATAATATGACAGACCAGCGAGATCTACTGTCTCTATTATATTATGACAGACCAGCTAGATCTATTGTCTCTATTATAATATGACATTATGACAGACCAGCTAGATCTACTGTCTCTATTGTATTATGACAGACCAGCTAGATCTACTATCTCTATTATATTGTGACAGACCAGCTAGATCTAGTGTCTCTATTATATTATGACAGACCAGGTAGATCTACTGTCTCTATTATATTATGACAGACCAGCTAGATCTACTGTCTCTATGTCTCTATTATGTTATGACAGACCAGCTAAATCTACTGTCTCTATTGTATTATGACAGACCAGCTAGATCTACTGTGTATATTATATTA
>NW_026280223.1:0-5951 GCF_023373465.1 Oncorhynchus keta | reverse complement strand
GACCAGGCATATGCCACTGACCCAATGATGAAGACGAGGCATATGCCACTGACCCAATGATGAAGACGAGGCATATGCCACTGACCCAATGATGAAGACGAGGCATATGCCACTGACCCAATGATGAAGACGAGGCATATGCCAATGATGAAGACGAGGCATATGCTACTGACCCAATGATGAAGACGAGGCATAGGCCACTGACCCAATGATGAAGACGAGGCATATGCTACTGACCCAATGATGAAGACGAGGCATATGCCACTGACCCAATGATGAAGACGAGGCATATGCCACTGACCCAATGATGAAGACGAGGCATATGCCAATGATGAAGACGAGGCATATGCTACTGACCCAATGATGAAGACGAGGCATATGCCAATGATGAAGATGAGGCATATGCCACTGACCCAATGATGAAGACGAGGTGTATGCCACTGGCCCAATGATGAAGACGAGGCATATGCTACTGACCCAATGATGAAGACGAGGCGTATGCCACTGACCCAATGATGAAGACGAGGCGTATGCCACTGACCCAATGATGAAGACGAGGCGTATGCCACTGACCCAATGATGAAGACGAGGCGTATGCCACTGACCCAATGATGAAGACGAGGCGTATGCCACTGACCCAATGATGAAGACGAGGCGTATGCCACTGACCCAATGATGAAGACGAGGCGTATGCCACTGACCCAATGATGAAGACGAGGCATATGCCACTGACCCAATGATGAAGACGAGGCGTATGCCACTGACCCAATGATGAAGACGAGGCGTATGCTACTGACCCAATGATGAAGACGAGGCGTATGCTACTGACCCAATGATGAAGACTAGGCGTATGCTACTGACCCAATGATGAAGACGAGGCGTATGCTACTGACCCAATGATGAAGACGAGGCGTATGCTACTGACCCAATGATGAAGAAGACGAGGCATATGCTACTGACCCAATGATGAAGAAGGCCGAGGCTCATGCGCTGCTGATAGCAGCTAATAATATTGACTCAACTAAGTTGAAATTAAAAACTAAAGACAGATTTGTTTTCATTCTCTTTGAAAGCGGTAACCAATTGCTTTCAAACTATGTTTTCCTACAGTGGCAGTTTGAAATACTGCGATATGCCTGGCTGGGCCTGTTTCATTGACATTCGCAACTCGACGATCATCTCTATTTGCCTGTTTAGGTTCTCACCCAATGCTTTCCATACGATTTAATTCTAATCTTTGGTTTAACTAGAGTACGATTGGCTGAATAAAAACCAACAATACAGGCGCATTTCATTGTGCCAATACAACGGGCCAATGGAAATGCAATATTGTGAATGATTCAAGAAAAATTAGCCTATTTTGTTTGTGTATTTGCTAGGGCATCTGAATAACATTTATACATGGACAATCATTTCACATAGCGTCGTTTATTTTAACATCAAAAAGGCTATAAATATATCTCTGTTACACGTTATAAAAATATAAATGCAACAGGTGGTTACTGAGGTACAGTTTCTATCAGGAAATCAGACATTTGAAATGAATTCATTAGGTCCTAATCTATGGATTTCACATGACTGGGAATGCAGATATGCATCTGTTGGTCACTGATAGATACCTTAGAAAAAAGGTGGGGTCGTGTATCAGATAAACCAGTCAGTATCTGGTGTGGATCAGAGTACCAGTCAGTATCTGGTGTGGATCGGAAAACCAGTCAGTATCTGGTGTGGATCGGAAAACCAGTCAGTATCTGGTGTGGATCGGAAAACCAGTCAGTATCTGGTGTGGATCGGAGAACCAGTCAGTATCTGGTGTGGATCAGAGTACCAGTCAGTATCTGGTGTGGATCAGAGTACCAGTCAGTATCTGGTGTGGATCAGTACCAGTCAGTATCTGGTGTGTATCAGAGTACCAGTCAGTATCTGGTGTGGATCAGAGTACCAGTCAGTATCTGGTGTGGATCAGAGTACCAGTCAGTATCTGGTGTGGATCAGAGTACCAGTCAGTATCTGGTGTGGATCAGAGTACCAGTCAGTATCTGGTGTGGATCAGAGTACCAGTCAGTATCTGGTGTGGATCAGAGTACCAGTCAGTATCTGGTGTGGATCAGAGTACCAGTCAGTATCTGGTGTGGATCAGAGTACCAGTCTAGTATCTGGTGTGGATCAGAGTACCAGTCAGTATCTGGTGTGGATCAGAGTACCAGTCAGTATCTGGTGTGGATCAGAGTACCAGTCAGTATCTGGTGTGGATCAGAGTACCAGTCAGTATCTGGTGTGGATCAGAGTACCAGTCAGTATCTGGTGTGGATCAGAGTACCAGTCAGTATCTGGTGTGGATCAGAGTACCAGTCAGTATCTGGTGTGGATCGGAAAACCAGTCAGTATCTGGTGTGGATCGGAAAACCAGTCAGTATCTGGTGTGGATCGGAAAACCAGTCAGTATCTGGTGTGGATCGGAGAACCAGTCAGTATCTGGTGTGGATCGGAGAACCAGTCAGTATCTGGTGTGGATCAGAGAACCAGTCAGTATCTGGTGTGGATCAGAGAACCAGTCAGTATCTGGTGTGGATCAGAAAACCAGTCTGTATCTGGTGTGGATCGGAAAACCAGTCGGTATCTGGTGTGGATCGGAAAACCAGTCGGTATCTGGTGTGGATCAGAAAACCAGTCGGTATCTGGTGTGGATCAGAAAACCAGTCGGTATCTGGTGTGGATCAGAAAACCAGTCGGTATCTGGTGTGGATCAGAAAACCAGTCCGTATCTGGTGTGGATCAGAAAACCAGTCAGTATCTGGTGTGGATCAGAAAACCAGTCAGTATCTGGTGTGGATCAGAAAACCAGTCGGTATCTGGTGTGGATCAGAAAACCAGTCGGTATCTGGCGTGGATCAGAAAACCAGTCGGTATCTGGCGTGGATCAGAAAACCAGTCGGTATCTGGCGTGGATCAGAAAACCAGTCGGTATCTGGTGTGGATCAGAAAACCAGTCGGTATCTGGTGTGGATCAGAAAACCAGTCTGTATCTGGTGGATCAGAAACCAGTCTGTATCTGGTGTGGATCAGGAAACCAGTCTGTATCTGGTGTGGATCAGAGAACCAGTCAGTATCTGGTGTGGATCAGAGAACCAGTCAGTATCTGGTGTGGATCAGAGAACCAGTCTGTATCTGGTGTGGATCAGAAAACCAGTCTGTATCTGGTGTGGATCGGAAAACCAGTCGGTATCTGGTGTGGATCGGAAAACCAGTCAGTATCTGGTGTGGATCAGAAAACCAGTCAGTATCTGGTGTGACCACCATTTGCCTCATGCAGCTCAACACATCTCCTTCCCATAGAGTTGATCAGGCTGTTGATTGTGGATTCTTGTCACTCCTCTTCAATGGCATCTGTGCTTTCAAATTTTCATCGATTTTTATAAAATGCAATTGTTCGTTGTCTATAAATTATGCCTGCCCATACCATAACCCCACCGCCATCATGAGCACTCTGTTCACAACCATTCTCATCAGCAAACCACTCGCCCACGATGCCATCTGCCCAGTACAGCTGAAACCGGGATTCATCGTGAAGAGAACACTTCTCCAGCGAGGCCAGTGGCCATCGAGCGGTGAACATTTTGCCCACTGAAGTCAGTTACGGCTAAACTGCAGTCAGGTCAAGACCCTGGTGAGGAAGGCGAGCAGATGAGCTTCCCTGAGGCGATTTCTGACAGCTTGTGCAGAAATTCTTTGGTTATTAAAACCCACAGTTTCATCAGCTGTCTGGGAGGTCTGTCTCAGATGATTCCGCAGGTGAAGCCGGACGTGGAGGGTCCAGGGCTGGCGTGGTTGCGTTGTGAGGCCGGTTGTAGGTGGCTTATGGTAGAGAAATTAACATTAAATTCTCTGGCGACAACTCTGGTGGACATTCCTGCAGTCAGCATGCCAATTGCACACTCCCTCAACTTGAGACGTGTGACAAAACCGCACATTTTATTGTCCTTTTATTGTCTCAGCACAAGGTACACCTGTGTAATGATCATGCTGTTTAAGCAGCTTCTTGATACCCCACACCATTCAGGTGGATGGATTATCTTGGCAAAGGAGAAATGCTCACAAACAAGGATTTAAATACATTTGTGCAGCATTGTTTATTTTTGTCAGGGCCCTAGTCAAGAAATCCTGAATGCAGGGCTTCAGTCAGGTTGTCGGCTGTGTAGGATTCCATGAAGGTTGCCATTATTTTTGTTGCTGTTCTTTAGTTCTGTCTCCATCCTGTAGGCTATTGGATCTATTGGTTCCTCCATCCTGTAGGCTATTGGTTCTATAGGTTCCTCCACCCTGTGAGCTGTTGGATCTATAGGTTCCTCCACCCTGTAGGCTATTGGATCTATTGGTTCCTCCACCCTGTAGGCTATTGGATCTATTGGTTCCTCCACCCTGTAGGCTATTGGATCTATTGGTTCCTCCACCCTGTAGGCTATTGGATCTATTGGTTCCTCCATCCTGTAGGCTATTGGATCTATAGGTTCCTTCACCCTGTAGGCTATTGGATCTATTGGTTCCTCCACCCTGTAGGCTATTGGATCTATTGGTTCCTCCCACCCTGTAGGCTATTGGATCTATAGGTTCCTCCACCCTGTAGGCTATTGGATCTATAGGTTCCTCCACCCTGTAGGCTATTGGATCTATTGGTTCCTCCACCCTGTAGGCTATTGGATCTATTGGTTCCTCCACCCTGTAGGCTATTGGATCCTATTGGTTCCTCCACCCTGTAGGCTATTGGATCTATTGGTTCCTCTACCCTGTAGGCTATTGGATCTATTGGTTCCTCCACCCTGTAGGCTATTGGATCTATTGGTTCCTCCACCCTGTAGGCTATTGGATCTATTGGTTCCTCCACCCTGTAGGCTATTGGATCTATAGGTTCCTCCACCCTGTAGGCTATTGGATCTATAGGTTCCTCCACCCTGTAGGCTATTGGATCTATTGGTTCCTCCACCCTGTAGGCTATTGATCTATTGGTTCCTCCACCCTGTAGGCTATTGGATCTATTGGTTCCTCCACCCTGTAGGCTATTGGATCTATTGGTTCCTCCATCCTGTAGGCTATTGGATCTATAGGTTCCTCCACCCTGTAGGCTATTGGATCTATTGGTTCCTCCACCCTGTAGGCTATTGGATCTATAGGTTCCTCCACCCTGTAGGCTATTGGATCTATAGGTTCCTCCACCCTGTAGGCTATTGGATCTATAGGTTCCTCCACCCTGTAGGCTATTGGATCTATAGGTTCCTCCACCCTGTAGGCTATTGGATCTATAGGTTCCTCCCACCCTGTAGGCTATTGGATCTATTGGTTCCTCCACCCTGTAGGCTATTGGATCTATTGGTTCCTCCACCCTGTAGGCTATTGGATCTATAGGTTCCTCCACCCTGTAGGCTATTGGATCTATAGGTTCCTCCACCCTGTAGGCTATTGGATCTATAGGTTCCTCCACCCTGTAGGCTATAAGATATATGTGTTCCTCGTGAATTTAGCTTATAATATATATGCCATTTAGCAGACGCTTTTATCCAAAGCGACTTACAGTCATGTGTGCATACATTCTACGTATGGGTGGTCCCGGGAATCGAACCCACTACCCTGGCGTTACAAGCGCCATGCTCTACCAACTGAGCTACAGGGACCACTTACTGCTGTGGCCTGCCCGGTCCCCAGATCTCCAGCCCAGTCCAATGAGATGGAACAAGCTATTTGAAGTAGAGATCCACTAGTAGCCAACTGTGGGAGCATTGAGTCAACATGGATCAACATCCCAGTGGAACGTACCCCCATACCCCTCAACTAATTGAGGCTGTTCTGAGGGCAAAAGGCGGATGCAACTCAATGCTCAATTGTGGTCCTTCTGTAGCTCAGTAGCTCCTGACTGCTCTGTATCCCTTCTCTCCTCCAGCTGTGACAGTATGTGATGT
>NW_026280222.1:0-5837 GCF_023373465.1 Oncorhynchus keta | reverse complement strand
CTCTAAACCAGGGGTGTCAAACTCATTTCGCATCGTGGGCCACATACGGCCTAGGAGATGTCAAGTGGGCCGGACCATTAAAATTATACCATACTCTGCTATAAATAACCAAAATATCATGTCTTTCCTTTGTTTTGGTGTAAAGAAGCACAAGAACATTAGGAAAATATTGAAATTTAATGAACTATCCGTTTACAAAACATTTCATGAAACACCTCATATTTCCTTAGACAAATGTGCAATTTACTTTATCATTCACAAATATGCATTGCAACTGATCCCACTGATTGTACAAAGGCACAAAACTTTAATTGGTACTGAAAAATATAGTAATGCACTTTAAGATTAAATGAGACTTTTAAAGAAAGGAATTTTTAAACCACTTACACATACGCATATAAATCTAAATGTAATCCCTGCGTACACCTTACAAACTAAGGAGAGTGATTTTAAATGTGTAATGAAGAAAGTGTTCGCCTGTCCTGTAAATCTGTAAACTTCATACATGAAACATACATACACATACAATACATACTGAAAATTTATGGAGTTGTATGAACAGTAGAATTCCATCACACAACTTTTGTTTTGAAGCTGCTGACTAACATTAAAGTGCACATTTTTTAAATCACCACAGTAAGGATTCATCTTCACAGAGCTGTATTCTTTCAATGCAAACAGTATCTAAGGCAGCATTTTAAAGGTGTTAGTCTAGTTTTTCGCTGTGATGAGTCTCGTAGTGGCGTCGAATGTTATATTCCTTCAATACCGAAACTTGCTGCAAACACACCAAGCACAAAGGTTTTCCGTGCATCTCTGTAAATAAATAGGACGTGGTCCATTTTTCTTTGAAAATTCTACACTCCTTATCTACTTTTCTCCGTTTGGATAACGACATTTTGGCTAATGAGGGTGTAGCGGAGAGGTAGAGACCAAGGTATTAACAACGTCGTAACAAGCAGCAGATGGCGCATTGATACCGTCTGCTGTTTTCAGTCTGTCTCAGTGATGCGGCTTGTCTTCTACTCTGATGGAAAGAGTGCGCCCCTTAGCGGATAATCCATGAATTGCAGCGAATTAAAAATATTAATTCCATGTCTTTTATGCATTTTTTCCACTTTCAAATTATCCTGCGGGCCTGATCGAACCTCCTTGGGGGCCGGTTCCGGCCCGCGGGCCGTATGTTTGACACCCCTGCTCTAAACCTTCAAGCTGCATACTGGACCCTATTCCAACTAAACTACTGAAAGAGCTGCTTCCTGTGCTTGGCCCTCTATCCACCGGATGTGTACCAAACTCACTAAAAGTGGCAGTAATAAAGCCTCTCTTGAAAAAGCCAAACCTTGACACAGAAAATATTTTTAAAACTATTGGCCTATATCTAATCTCCCAGTCCTCTCAAAATGTTTTAAAAAAAAGCTGTTGCGCAGCAAATCACTGCCTCCCTGTAGACAAACAATGTATACAACATGCTTATGCTTTTAAACCCCATCATAGCAATGAGACTGTACTTGTGAAGGTGGTAAATTACCTTTTAATGGCGCGAGACCGAGGCTCTGCATCTGTCCTCGTGCTCCTAGACCTTAGTGCTGCTTTTGATACCATCGATCACCACATTCTTTTGGAGAGATTGGAAACCCAAATTGGTCTACACAGACAAGTTCTGGCCTGGTTTAGATCTTATCAGTCGGAAAGATATTAGTTTGTCTCTGTGAATGGTTTGTCCTCTGACTAATCAACTGTAAATTTCGGTGTTCCTCAAGGTTCCGTTTTAGGTCCACTATTGTTTTCACTATATATTTTACCTCTTGGGGATGTCATTAGAAAACATAATGTTAACTTTCACTGCTATGCGGATGACACACAGCTGTACATTTCAATGAAACATGGTGAAGCCCCAAAATTGCCCTCGCTGGAAGCCTGTGTTTCAGACATAAGGAAGTGGATGGCTGCAATCTTTCTACTTTTAAACTCAGACAAAACAGAGATGCTAGTTCTAGGTACCGAGAAACAAAGAGATCTTCTGTTGAATCTGACAATTCATCTTGATGGTTGTACAGTCATCTCCAATAAAACGTTACTCTGGCGTTACTCTGGACCCTGATCTCTCTTTTGACGAAGATATCAAGACTCAAGGACAGCTTTTTCCATTTACGTAACATTGCATAAATCAGAAATGTTCTGTCTAAACATGATGCAGAAAAATTAATCCATGCTTTTGTTACCTCTAGGTTAGACTACTGCAATGCTCTACTTTCCGGCTACCCGGATAAAGCACTAAATAAACTTCAGTTAGTGCTAAATACGGCTGCTAGAATCCTGACAAGAACCAATAAATGTGATCATATTACTCCAGTGCTAGCCTCCCTAAACTGGCTTCCTGATAAGGCAAGGGCTGATTTCAAGGTTTTACTGCTAACCTACAAAGCATTACATGGGCTTGCTCCTACCTATCTTCCTGATTTGGTCCTGCCATACATACCTACACGTACCCTACGGTCAAAAGACACAGGCCTCCTAATTGTCCCTGGAATTTCTAAGCAAACAGCTGGAGGGAGAGCTTTCTCCTATAGAGTTCAATTTGATGGAATAGTCTGCCTAACCATATGAGAGACGCAGACTCGGTCTCAACCTTTAAGTCTTTATTGAAGACTCATCTCTTCAGTAGGTCCTATGATTGAGTGTAGTGGTCCTTCTGTGGCTCAGTTGGTAGAGCATGGCGCTTGTAACGCCAGGGTAGTGGGTTCGATTCCCGGGACCACCCATACGTAGAATGTATGCACACATGACTGTAAGTCGCTTTGGATAAAAGCGTCAGCTAAATGGCATATATTATTATTATTATTATTATTATTAGTCTGTGCCAGGAATGTGAAGGTGAACAGAAAGGCATTGCGTCCTACCTGACAGGTCGCTCCTACCAGGTGGCGTGGCGAGAATCTGTCTCCTCACCACGCGCTCTCACCACTGGTGTCCCCCAGGGCTCTGTTCTAGGCCCTCTCCTATTCTCGCTATACACCAAGTCACTTGGCTCTGTCATAACCTCACATGGTCTCTCCTATCATTGCTATGCAGACGACACACAATTAATCTTCTCCTTTCCCCCTTCTGATGACCAGGTGGCGAATCGCATCTCTGCATGTCTGGCAGACATATCAGTGTGGATGACGGATCACCACCTCAAGCTGAACCTCGGCAAGACGGAGCTGCTCTTCCTCCCGGGGAAGGACTGCCCGTTCCATGATCTCGCCATCACGGTTGACAACTCCATTGTGTCCTCCTCCCAGAGCGCTAAGAACCTTGGCGTGATCCTGGACAACACCCTGTCGTTCTCAACTAACATCAAGGTGGTGGCCCGTTCCTGTAGGTTCATGCTCTACAACATCCGCAGAGTACGACCCTGCCTCACACAGGAAGCGGCGCAGGTCCTAATCCAGGCACTTGTCATCTCCCGTCTGGATTACTGCAACTCGCTGTTGGCTGGGCTCCCTGCCTGTGCCATTAAACCCCTACAACTCATCCAGAACGCCGCAGCCCGTCTGGTGTTCAACCTTCCCAAGTTCTCTCACGTCACCCCGCTCCTCCGCTCTCTCCACTGGCTTCCAGTTGAAGCTCGCATCCGCTACAAGACCATGGTGCTTGCCTACGGAGCTGTGAGGGGAACGGCACCTCAGTACCTCCAGGCTCTGATCAGGCCCTACACCCAAACAAGGGCACTGCGTTTATCCACCTCTGGCCTGCTCGCCTCCCTACCACTGAGGAAGTACAGTTCCCGCTCAGCCCAGTCAAAACTGTTCGCTGCTCTGGCCCCCCAATGGTGGAACAAACTCCCTCACGACGCCAGGACAGCGGAGTCAATCACCACCTTCCGGAGACACCTGAAACCCCACCTCTTTAAGGAATACCTAGGATAGGATAAGTAATCCTTCTCACCCCCCTTTTAAGATTTAGATGCACTATTGTAAAGTGACTGTTCCACTGGATGTCATAAGGTGAATGCACCAATTTGTAAGTCGCTCTGGATAAGATCGTCTGCTAAATGACTTAAATGTAAATGTAAATGTAGTTCCCCATCCTACTGGGATAGTTAGTTCCCCATCATACTGAGATAGTTAGTTCCCCATCCTACTGAGATAGTTAGTTCCCCATCCTACTGGTAGTTCCCCATCCTCCTGAGATAGTTAGGTCCCCATTCTACTGGTAGTTCCCCATCCTACTGGTAGTTCCCCATCCTACTGAGATAGTTAGGTCCCCATCCTACTGGTAGTTCCCCATCCTACTGAGATAGTTAGGTCCCCATCCTACTGGTAGTTCCCCATCCTACTGAGATAGTTAGGTCCCCATCCTACTGAGATAGTTAGGTCCCCATCCTACTGAGATAGTTAGGTCCCCATCCTACTGGTAGTTCCCCATCCTACTGAGATAGGTAGTTCCCCATCCTACTGGGATAGTTAGTTCCCCATCCTACTGGTAGTTCCCCATCCTACTGGTAGTTCCCCATCCTACTGAGATAGTTAGTTCCCCATCCTACTGAGATAGTTAGGACCCCATCCTACTGGTAGTTCCCCATCCTACTGGGATAGTTAGTTCCCCATCCTACTGGTAGTTCCCCATCCTACTGGGATAGTTATTTCCCCATCCTACTGGGATAGTTAGTTCCCCATCCTACTGGTAGTTCCCCATCCTACTGAGATAGGTAGTTCCCCATCCTACTGGGATAGTTAGTTCCCCATCCTACTGAGATAGTTAGTTCCCCATCCTACTGGTAGTTCCCCATCTTACTGAGATAGTTAGTTCCCCATCCTACTGGTAGTTCCCCATCCTAATGAGATAGTTAGTTCCCCATCCTACTGGTAGTTCCCCATCCTACTGAGATAGTTAGTTCCCCATCCTACTGAGATAGTTAGTTCCCCATCCTACTGGTAGTTCCCCATCCTACTGAGATAGTTAGGTCCCCATCCTACTGAGATAGTTAGGTCCCCATCCTACTGGTAGTTCCCCATCCTACTGAGATAGTTAGGTCCCCATCCTACTGGTAGTTCCCCATCCTACTGAGATAGTTAGGTCCCCATCCTACTGGTAGTTCCCCATCCTACTGAGATAGTTAGGACCCATCCTACTGGTAGTTCCCCATCATACTGAGATAGGTAGTTCCCCATCCTACTGGGATAGTTAGTTCCCCATCCTACCGAGATAGTTAGTTCCCCATCCTAAATCAAATAAAATCAAATGTATTTATATTGCCCTTCGTACATCAGCTGATATCTCAAAGTGCTGTACAGAAACCCAGCCTAGTTCCCCATCCTACTGAGATAGTTAGTTCACCATTTAATGAGTGTTATTTTCTCATCTCCCACGTCTGCCAGAGACTCTTCTCATGTTTATACTATCTCTGAATAGTAACTAGTAGGATACCGTAGAGGACCATGGCTTGCTGAAAATGAAAAGTCTGTGCACGTTGTGATTGCATTCAATTTATTCCATGTGTAACTCTGTGTTGTTGTTTGTGTCACACTGCTTTGCTTTATCTTGGCCAGGTCGCAGTTTTGTGTCACACTGCTTTGCTTTATCTTGGCCAGGTCGCAGTTGTTAATGAGAACTTGTTCTCAACTCGCCACCTGGTTAAAAAAGGTGGGGGAAAAATGAAAAGTTAAAAATCCTTAAAAGATGGAATCCTTAATGGTGTAACTGACATGTTTGTTTGCGATATTACAACAACAAAGAAGTGACTACAAACAATCAACACTGCTACACCAGAGAGGAGAGGAGAGGAGAGGAGAGGAGAGGAGAGGAGAGGAGAGGAGAGGAGAGGAGAGAGGAGAGGAGAGGAGAGGAAC
>NW_026280221.1:0-2166 GCF_023373465.1 Oncorhynchus keta | reverse complement strand
AACCGTGCACACCCTGCGTGTGTATATGCATGTGTGTAACCGTGCACACCCCGTGTGTATATGCATGTGTGCGTGTGTAACCGTGCACACCCCGTGTGTGTATATGCATGTGTGCGTGTGTAACCGTGCACACCCCGTGTGTGTATATGCATGTGTGCGTGTGTAACCGTGCACACCCCGTGTGTGTATATGCATGTGTGCGTGTGTAACCGTGCACACCCCGTGTGTGTATATGCATGTGTGCGTGTGTAACCGTGCACACCCCGTGTGTGTATATGCATGTGTGCGTGTGTAACCGTGCACACCCCGTGTGTGTATACGCATATGCATGTGTGCGTGTGTAACCGTGCACACCCCGTGTGTGTATATGCATGTGTGCGTGTGTAACCGTGCACACCCCGTGTGTGTATATGCATGTGTGCGTGTGTAACCGTGCACACCCCGTGTGTGTATACGCATATGCATGTGTGCGTGTGTAACCGTGCACACCCCGTGTGTGTATATGCATGTGTGCGTGTGTAACCGTGCACACCCCGTGTGTGTATACGCATATGCATGTGTGCGTGTGTAACCGTGCACACCCCGTGTGTGTATATGCATGTGTGCGTGTGTAACCGTGCACACCCCGTGTGTGTATATGCATGTGTGCGTGTGTAACCGTGCACACCCCGTGTGTGTATATGCATGTGTGCGTGTGTAACCGTGCACACCCCGTGTGTGTATATGCATGTGTGCGTGTGTAACCGTGCACACCCCGTGTGTGTATATGCATGTGTGCGTGTGTAACCGTGCACACCCCGTGTGTGTATATGCATGTGTGCGTGTGTAACGTGCACCCGTGTGTGTATATGCATGTGTGCGTGTGTAACGTGCACACCCCGTGTGTGTATATGCATGTGTGCATGTGTAACCGTGCACACCGTGTGTGTATATGCATGTGTGCGTGGCTGTAACCGTGCACACCCCGTGTGTGTATACGCATGTGCGTGTGTAACCGTGCACACCCCGTGTGTGTATATGCATGTGTGCATGTGTAACCGTCACACCCGTGTCAATGTATATGCATGTGTGCGTGTGTAACCGTGCACACCCCGTGTGTATACGCATATGCGTGTGTAACCGTGCACACCCCGTGTGTGTATATGCATGTGTGCGTGTGTAACCGTGCACACCCCGTGTGTGTATATGCATGTGTGTGTAACCGTGCACACCCCGTGTGTGTATATGCATGTGTGCGTGTGTAACCGTGCACCCCCGTGTGTGTATATATGCATGTGTGCGTGTGTAATACACCCGATGTGTATACGCATATCTTGTGTAACCGTGCACACCCGTGTGTGTATATGCATGTGTGCGTGTGTAACATTGCACACCCCGTGTGTATATGCATGTGTGTATATGCATGTGTGCGTGTGTAACCCGTGCACACCCCGTAAATAATATATGCATGTGTGCGTGTGTAACCGTGCACACCCCGTGTGTGTATATGCATGTGTGCGTGTGTAACCGTGCACACCCCGTGTGTGTATATGCATGTGTGCGTGTGTAACCGTGCACACCCCGTGTGTGTATATGCATGTGTGCGTGTGTAACATGTGCACCCCGTGTGTGTATATGCATGTGTGCGTGTGTAACCGTGCAATGTAAATGTATATGCATGTGTGCGTGTGTAACCGTGCACACCCCGTGTGTGTATATGCATGTGTGCGTGTGTAACCGTGCACACCCCGTGTGTGTATACGCATATGCGTGTGTAACCGTGCACACCCCGTGTGTGTATATGCATGTGTGCGTGTGTAACCGTGCACACCCCGTGTGTGTATATGCATGTGTGCGTGTAACCGTGCACACCCCGTGTGTATATGCATGTGTGCGTGTGTAACCGTGCACACCCCGTGTGTGTATATGCATGTGTGTAACCGTGCACACCCCGTGTGTGTATATGCATGTGTGCGTGTGTAACCGTGCACACCCCGTGTGTGTATATGCATGTGTGCGTGTGTAACCGTGCACACCCCGTGTGTGTATATGCATGTGTGCGTGTGTAACCGTGCACACCCCGTGTGTGTATATGCATGTGTGCGTGTGTAACCGTGCACACCCCGTGTGTGTATATGCATGTGTGCGTGTGTAACCGTGCACACCCCGTGTGTGTATATGCATGTG
>NW_026280220.1:0-564 GCF_023373465.1 Oncorhynchus keta | reverse complement strand
GCAAGTTGTGACCGGAAATGACGTAGTTGGTGAACCAGGTCCTAGGGCTCAGGTCCCCTGCGAGAGAGTTGAATTGCTGAATTGCTGAATTGCTGAGATGAGGGAGAGGGGAGGGAGATGGGATGGAGAGGAGAGGGAGAGGGGGAGGAAATGGGAGGGAGGGAGATGAGAGGGAGAGGGAGGGGAGGAGACGGAGAGGGGAGGGGAGGGAGATGGGAAGGAGAGGAGAGGATAGGAGAGGGGAGGGAGATGGGAGTGAGAGGGGGGAGAGGATAGGAGAGGGGAGGGAGATGGGAGTGAGAGGGGAGAGAGGATAGGAGAGGGGAGGGAGATGGGAGTGAGAGGGGAGAGAGATGGGAGTGAGAGGGGAGAGAGGATAGGAGAGGGGAGGGAGATGGGAGTGAGAGGGGAGAGGATAGGAGAGGGGAGGGAGATGGGAGTGAGAGGGGAGAGGATAGGAGAGGGAGGGAGATGGGAGTGAGAGGGGGAGAGGATAAGGAGAGGTGAGGGAGATGGGAGTGAGAGGAGAGAGAGAGGGGAGGGAGATGGGAGTGAGAGGGGAGA
>NW_026280219.1:0-21378 GCF_023373465.1 Oncorhynchus keta | reverse complement strand
TTGAGAATCATACTTAGGTTGTCTCTAATTGAGAATCATACTTAGGCAGCCTGGTTGTCTCTGATTGAGAATCATACTTAGGCAGCCTGGTTGTCTCTGATTGAGAATCATACTTAGGCAGCCTGTTTGTCTCTGATTGAGAATCATACTTTAGGCAGCCTGGTTGTCTCTGATTGAGAATCATACTTAGGTAACCTGGTTGTCTCTGATTGAGAATCATACTTAAGTAGCCTGGTTGTCTCTGATTGAGAATCATACTTAGGCAGCCTGGTTGTCTCTGATTGAGAATCATACTTAAGTAGCCTGGTTGTCTCTGATTGAGAATCATACTTAGGTAACCTGGTTGTCACTAATTGAGAATCATACTTAGGCAGCCTGGTTGTCTCTGATTGAGAATCATACTTAGGTAACCTGGTTGTCTCTGATTGAGAATCATACTTAGGTAGCCTGGTTGTCTCTGATTGAGAATCATACTTAGGCAGCCTGGTTGTCTCTGATTGAGAATCATACTTAGGCAGCCTGGTTGTCTCTGATTGAGAATCATACTTAGGCAGCCTGTTTGTCTCTGATTGAGAATCATACTTAGGCAGCCTGGTTGTCTCTGATTGAGAATCATACTTAGGTAACCTGGTTGTCTCTGATTGAGAATCATACTTAAGTAGCCTGGTTGTCTCTGATTGAGAATCATACTTAGGCAGCCTGGTTGTCTCTGATTGAGAATCATACTTAAGTAGCCTGGTTGTCTCTGATTGAGAATCATACTTAGGTAGCCTGGTTGTCACTGATTGAGAATCATACTTAGGCAGCCTGGTTGTCTCTGATTGAGAATCATACTTAGGTAACCTGGTTGTCTCTGATTGAGAATCATACTTAGGCAGCCTGGTTGTCTCTGATTGAGAATCATACTTAGGCAGCCTGGTTGTCTCTGATTGAGAATCATACTTAGGCGGCCTGGTTGTCTCTGATTGAGAATCATACTTAGGCAGCCTGGTTGTCTCTGATTGGGAATCATACTTAGGCAGCCTGGTTGTCTCTGATTGAGAATCATACTTAGGCAGCCTGGTTGTCTCTGATTGAGAATCATACTTAGGCAGCCTGGTTGTCTCTGATTGAGAATCATACTTAGGCAGCCTGGTTGTCTCTGATTGAGAATCATACTTAGGCAGCCTGGTTGTCTCTGATTGAGAATCATACTTAGGCAGCCTGGTTGTCTCTGATTGAGAATCATACTTAGGCAGCCTGGTTGTCTCTGATTGAGAATCATACTTAGGCAGCCTGGTTGTCTCTGATTGAGAATCATACTTAGGTAACATGGTTGTCTCTGATTGAGAACCATACTTAGGCAGCCTGGTTGTCTCTGATTGAGAATCATACTTAGGCAGCCTGGTTGTCTCTGATTGAGAATCATACTTAGGCAGCCTGGTTGTCTCTGATTGAGAATCATACTTAGGCAGCCTGGTTGTCTCTGATTGAGAATCATACTTATGTAGCCTGTTTGTCTCTGATTGAGAATCATACTTAGGCAGCCTGTTTGTCTCTGATTGAGAATCATACTTAGGCAGCCTGTTTGTCTCTGATTGAGAATCATACTTAGGCAGCCTGGTTGTCTCTGATTGAGAATCATAGTTAGGTGGCCTGGTTGTCTCTGATTGAGAATCATAGTTAGGTAGCCTGGTTGTCTCTGATTGAGAATCATATTTAGGTAGCCTGGTTGTCTCTGATTGAGAATCATACTTAGGCAGCCTGTTTGTCTCTGATTGAGAATCATACTTAGGCAGCCTGGTTGTCTCTGATTGAGAATCATACTTAGGCAGCCTGTTTGTCTCTGATTGAGAATCATACTTAGGCAGCCTGGTTGTCTCTGATTGAGAATCATACTTAGGTAGCCTGGTTGTCTCTGATTGAGAATCATACTTAGGTAGCCTGGTTGTCTCTGATTGAGAATCATACTTAGGTAGCCTGGTTGTCTCTGATTGTGAATCATACTTAGGCGGCCTGGTTGTCTCTGATTGAGAATCATACTTAGGCAGCCTGGTTGTCTCTGATTGAGAATCATACTTAGGCAGCCTGGTTGTCTCTGATTGAGAATCATACTTAGGCAGCCTGGTTGTCTCTGATTGAGAATCATACTTAGGCAGCCTGGTTGTCTCTGATTGAGAATCATACTTAGGCAGCCTGGTTGTCTCTGATTGAGAATCATACTTAGGTAACCTGGTTGTCTCTGATTGAGAATCATACTTAGGTAGCCTGGTTGTCTCTAATTGAGAATCATACTTAGGCAGCCTGGTTGTCTCTGATTGAGAATCATACTTAGGCAGCCTGGTTGTCTCTGATTGAGAATCATACTTAGGCAGCCTGTTTGTCTCTGATTGAGAATCATACTTAGGCAGCCTGGTTGTCTCTGATTGAGAATCATACTTAGGTAACCTGGTTGTCTCTGATTGAGAATCATACTTAAGTAGCCTGGTTGTCTCTGATTGAGAATCATACTTAGGCAGCCTGGTTGTCTCTGATTGAATCATACTTAGGCGGCCTGGTTGTCTCTGATTGAGAATCATACTTAGGCAGCCTGGTTGTCTCTGATTGGGAATCATACTTAGGCAGCCTGGTTGTCTCTGATTGAGAATCATACTTAGGCAGCCTGGTTGTCTCTGATTGAGAATCATACTTAGGCAGCCTGGTTGTCTCTGATTGAGAATCATACTTAGGCAGCCTGGTTGTCTCTGATTGAGAATCATACTTAGGCAGCCTGGTTGTCTCTGATTGAGTATCATACTTAGGCAGCCTGGTTGTCTCTGATTGAGAATCATACTTAGGCAGCCTGGTTGTCTCTGATTGAGAATCATACTTAGGCAGCCTGGTTGTCTCTGATTGAGAATCATACTTAGGCAGCCTGGTTGTCTCTGATTGAGAATCATACTTAGGTAACATGGTTGTCTCTGATTGAGAACCATACTTAGGCAGCCTGGTTGTCTCTGATTGAGAATCATACTTAGGCAGCCTGGTTGTCTCTGATTGAGAATCATACTTAGGCAGCCTGGTTGTCTCTGATTGAGAATCATACTTAGGCAGCCTGGTTGTCTCTGATTGAGAATCATACTTAGGCAGCCTGGTTGTCTCTGATTGAGAATCATACTTATGCAGCCTGGTTGTCTCTGATTGAGAATCATACTTAGGCAGCCTGGTTGTCTCTGATTGAGAATCACACTTAGGCAGCCTGGTTGTCTCTGATTGAGAATCATACTTAGGCAGCCTGGTTGTCTCTGATTGAGAATCATACTTAGGTAACCTGGTTGTCTCTGATTGAGAATCATACTTAGGTAGCCTGGTTGTCTCTAATTGAGAATCATACTTAGGCAGCCTGGTTGTCTCTGATTGAGAATCATACTTAGGCAGCCTGGTTGTCTCTGATTGAGAATCATACTTAGGCAGCCTGTTTGTCTCTGATTGAGAATCATACTTAGGCAGCCTGGTTGTCTCTGATTGAGAATCATACTTAGGCAGCCTGGTTGTCTCTGATTGAGAATCATACTTAGGCAGCCTGGTTGTCTCTGATTGAGAATCATACTTAGGCAGCCTGGTTGTCTCTGATTGAGAATCATACTTAGGCAGCCTGGTTGTCTCTGATTGAGTATCATACTTAGGCAGCCTGGTTGTCTCTGATTGAGAATCATACTTAGGCAGCCTGGTTGTCTCTGATTGAGAATCATACTTAGGCAGCCTGGTTGTCTCTGATTGAGAATCATACTTAGGCAGCCTGGTTGTCTCTGATTGAGAATCATACTTAGGTAACATGGTTGTCTCTGATTGAGAACCATACTTAGGCAGCCTGGTTGTCTCTGATTGAGAATCATACTTAGGCAGCCTGGTTGTCTCTGATTGAGAATCATACTTAGGCAGCCTGGTTGTCTCTGATTGAGAATCATACTTAGGCAGCCTGGTTGTCTCTGATTGAGAATCATACTTAGGCAGCCTGGTTGTCTCTGATTGAGAATCATACTTATGCAGCCTGGTTGTCTCTGATTGAGAATCATACTTAGGCAGCCTGGTTGTCTCTGATTGAGAATCATACTTAGGCAGCCTGGTTGTCTCTGATTGAGAATCATACTTAGGCAGCCTGGTTGTCTCTGATTGAGAATCATACTTAGGCAGCCTGGTTGTCTCTGATTGAGAATCATACTTAGGCAGCCTGGTTGTCTCTGATTGAGAATCATACTTAGGCAGCCTGGTTGTCTCTGATTGAGAATCATACTTAGGCAGCCTGGTTGTCTCTGATTGAGAATCAGACTTATGCAGCCTGGTTGTCTCTGATTGAGAATCATACTTAGGTAACATGGTTGTCTCTGATTGAGAACCATACTTAGGCAGCCTGGTTGTCTCTGATTGAGAATCATACTTAGGCAGCCTGGTTGTCTCTGATTGAGAATCATACTTAGGCAGCCTGGTTGTCTCTGATTGAGAATCATACTTAGGCAGCCTGGTTGTCTCTGATTGAGAATCATACTTAGGCAGCCTGGTTGTCTCTGATTGAGAATCATACTTATGCAGCCTGGTTGTCTCTGATTGAGAATCATACTTAGGCAGCCTGGTTGTCTCTGATTGAGAATCATACTTAGGCAGCCTGGTTGTCTCTGATTGAGAATCATACTTAGGCAGCCTGGTTGTCTCTGATTGAGAATCATACTTAGGCAGCCTGGTTGTCTCTGATTGAGAATCATACTTAGGCAGCCTGGTTGTCTCTGATTGAGAATCATACTTATGCAGCCTGGTTGTCTCTGATTGAGAATCATACTTAGGCAGCCTGGTTGTCTCTGATTGAGAATCATACTTAGGCAGCCTGGTTGTCTCTGATTGAGAATCATACTTAGGCAGCCTGGTTGTCTCTGATTGAGAATCATACTTAGGCAGCCTGGTTGTCTCTGATTGAGAATCATACTTAGGCAGCCTGGTTGTCTCTGATTGAGAATCATACTTAGGCAGCCTGGTTGTCTCTGATTGAGAATCATACTTAGGTAGCCTGGTTGTCTCTGATTGAGAATCATACTTAGGCAGCCTGGTTGTCTCTGATTGAGAATCATACTTAGGCAGCCTGGTTGTCTCTGATTGAGAATCATACTTAGGCAGCCTGGTTGTCTCTGATTGAGAATCATACTTAGGCAGCCTGGTTGTCTCTGATTGAGAATCATACTTAGGCAGCCTGGTTGTCTCTGATTGAGAATCATACTTAGGCAGCCTGGTTGTCTCTGATTGAGAATCATACTTAGGCAGCCTTTTCCCACCTGTGTTTTGTGGGTGATTGTTTTCTGTTTAGTGTTTGTCACCGTACAGGACTGTTTCGTTTCATTCTCTTTGTTATTTTTGTTTTAGTGTTCTGAGTTTAATAAATCTCATCATGAACACGTACCACGGTGCGCATTGGTTCTCCGATCCTCCATACTCCTCAGACGAGGACGTCGAACCTTACAATGATTGGTTCTCCGAGCCTCCATACTCCTCAGACGAGGACGTCGAACCTTACAATGATTGGTTCTCCGATCCTCCATACTCCTCAGACGAGGTTCTCCGATCCTCCATACTCCTCAGACGAGGACGTCGAACCTTACAATGATTGGTTCTCCGATCCTCCATACTCCTCAGACGAGGACGTCGAACCTTACAATGATTGGTTCTCCGATCCTTCGTACTCCTCAGACGAGGACGTCGAACCTTACAATGATTGGTTCTCCGATCCTTCGTACTCCTCAGACGAGGACGCGAACCTTACAATGATTGGTTCTCCGAGCCTTCGTACTCCTCAGACGAGGACGTCGAACCTTACAATGATTGGTTCTCCGATCCTTCGTACTCCTCAGACGAGGACGTCGAACCTTACAATGATTGGTTCTCCGATCCTCCATACTCCTCAGACGAGGACGTCGAACCTTACAATGATTGGTTCTCCGAGCCTCCATACTCCTCAGACGAGGACGTCGAACCTTACAATGATTGGTTCTCCGATCCTTCGTACTCCTCAGACGAGGACGTCGAACCTTACAATGATTGATTTGCCAAAATCCCGGGTGGAGACAAAAATATATTGTTGTTCATTGTTATGGGTTCCTTATGTCCAGAACTGGCCACAAAAAATATATGTTTCTTCTAAATGAAAAACAATGTTCAATAGTATCTCTGGAAGCTGTTCAATAGTATCTCTGTTAGTTGGTAGCTGTTCAATAGTATCTCTGCTAGTTGGTAGCTGTTCAATAATATCTCTGTTAGTTGATAGCAGTTCAATAGTATCTCTGTTAGTTGATAGCTGTTCAATAGTATCTCTGTTAGTTGATAGCTGTTCAATAATATCTCTGCTAGTTGGTAGCTGTTCAATAGCATCTCTGCTAGTTGGTAGCTGTTCAATAGTATCTCTGTTAGTTGTAGAGACCTACAGTTGCCATGGACATCTCCCCCTCATACTGTTAGTTGGTAGCTGTTCAATAGTATCTCTGTTAGTTGGTAGCTGTTCAATAGTATCTCTGGTAGTTGGTAGCTGTTCAATAGTATCTCTGTTAGTTGATAGCTGTTCAATAGTATCTCTGGTAGCTGTTCAATAATATCTCTGCTAGTTGATAGCTGTTCAATAGTATCTCTGCTAGTTGGTAGCTGTTCAATAGTATCTCTGTTAGTTGTAGAGACCTACAGTTGCCATGGACATCTCCCCCTCATACTGTTAGTTGGTAGCTGTTCAATAGTATCTCTGTTAGTTGGTAGCTGTTCAATAGTATCTCTGGTAGTTGGTAGCTGTTCAATAGTATCTCTGTTAGTTGTAGAGACCTACAGTTGCCATGGACATCTCCCCTCATACTGTTAGTTGGTAGCTGTTCAATAGTATCTCTGTTAGTTGGTAGCTGTTCAATAGCATCTCTGCTAGTTGGTAGCTGTTCAATAGCATCTCTGTTAGTTGGTAGCTGTTCAATAGTATCTCTGCTAGTTGGTAGCTGTTCAATAGTATCTCTGCTAGTTGGTAGCTGTTCAATAGTATCTCTGTTAGTTGGTAGCTGTTCAGTAGTATCTCTGTTAGTTGGTAGCTGTTCAATAATATCTCTACTAGTTGATTGCTGTTCAATAGCATCTCTGCTAGTTGATAGCTGTTCAATAGTATCTCTAGTAGCTGTTCAATAGTATCTCTGTTAGTTGGTAGCTGTTCAATAGTATTCTAGTAGCTGTTCAATAGTATCTCTGTTAGTTGATATCTGTTAAATAGTATCTCTAGTAGCTGTTCAATAGTATCTCTGTTAGTTGATAGCTGTTCAATAGTATCTCTGTTAGTTGATAGCTGTTCAATAATATCTCTAGTAGCTGTTCAATAGTATCTCTGTTAGTTGGTAGCTGTTCAATAGTATCTCTAGTAGCTGTTCAATAGTATCTCTGCTAGTTGATACCTGTTCAATAGTATCTCTGCTAGTTGGTAGCTGTTCAATAGTATCTCTGTTAGTTGGTAGCTGTTCAATAGTATCTCTGTTCGTTGGTAGCTGTTCAATAGTATCTCTGTTAGTTGATATTTGTTCAATAGTATCTCTGCTAGTTGTAGAGACCTACAGTAGCCATGGACATCTCCCCTCATACTGTTAGTTGGTAGCTGTTCAATAGTATCTCTGCTAGTTGGTAGCTGTTCAATAGTATCTCTGGTAGTTGGTAGCTGTTCAATAGTATGTCTGGTAGCTGTTCAATAGTATCTCTGGTAGTTGGTAGCTGTTCAATAGTATATCTGTTAGTTGTAGAGACCTACAGTAGCCATGGACATCTCCCCTCATACTGTTAGTTGGTAGCTGTTCAATAGTATCTCTGTTAGTTGATAGCTGTTCAATAGTATCTCTGCTAGTTGGTAGCTGTTCAATAGTATCTCTGTTAGTTGGTAGCTGTTCAATAGTATCTCTGTTAGTTGGTAGCTGTTCAATAGTATCTCTGGTAGCTGTTCAATAATATCTCTGCTAGTTGATAGCTGTTCAATAGCATCTCTGCTAGTTGATAGCTGTTCAATAGTATCTCTGGTAGCTGTTCAATAGTATCTCTGTTAGTTGGTAGCTGTTCAATAGTATCTCTGGTAGCTGTTCAATAGTATCTCTGTTAGTTGGTAGCTGTTCAATAGTATCTCTGCTAGTTGGTAGCTGTTCAATAGTATCTCTGGTAGCTGTTCAATAGTATCTCTGCTAGTTGGTAGCTGTTCAATAATATCTCTGTTAGTTGGTAGCTGTTCAATCGTATCTCTGGTAGCTGTTCAATCGTATCTCTGTTAGTTGGTAGCTGTTCAATAGTATCTCTGTTAGTTGGTAGCTGTTCAATAGTATCTCTGGTAGCTGTTCAATAGTATCTCTGTTAGTTGGTAGCTGTTCAATAGTATCTCTGTTAGTTGTAGAGACCTACAGTAGCCATGGACATCTCCCCTCATACTGTTAGTTGGTAGCTGTTCAATAGTATCTCTGTTAGTTGTAGAGACCTACAGTAGCCATGGACATTTCCCCCTCATACTGTTAGTTGGTAGCTGTTCCATAGTATCTCTGTTAGTTGTAGAGACCTACAGTAGCCATGGACATTTCCCCTCATACTGTTAGTTGGTAGCTGTTCCATAGTATCTCTGTTAGTTGTAGAGACCTACAGTAGCCATGGACATCTCCCCTCATACTGTTAGTTGGTAGCTGTTCAATAGTATCTCTGTTAGTTGGTAGCTGTTCCATAGTATCTCTGCTAGTTGTAGAGACCTACAGTAGCCATGGACATCTCCCCTCATACTGTTAGTTGGTAGCTGTTCCATAGTATCTCTGCTAGTTGTAGAGACCTACAGTAGCCATGGACATCTCCCCTCATACTGTTAGTTGGTAGCTGTTCCATAGTATCTCTGCTAGTTGTAGAGACCTACAGTAGCCATGGACATCTCCCCCTCATACTGTTAGTTGGTAGCTGTTCCATAGTATCTCTGCTAGTTGTAGAGACCTACAGTAGCCATGGACATCTCCCCTCATACTGTTAGTTGGTAGGTGTTCAATAGTATCTCTGTTAGTTGGTAGCTGTTCAATAGTATCTCTGTTAGTTGTAGAGACCTACAGTAGCCATGGACATCTCCCCTCATACTGTTAGTTGGTAGCTGTTCAATAGTATCTCTGCTAGTTGGTAGCTGTTCAATAGTATCTCTGCTAGTTGGTAGCTGTTCAATAGTATCTCTGCTAGTTGGTAGCTGTTCAATAGTATCTATGTTAGTTGTACATTTACATTTACATTTAAGTCATTTAGCAGACGCTCTTATCCAGAGCGACTTACAAATTGGTGCATACACCTTATGACATCCAGTGGAACAGCCACTTACAATAGTGCATCTAAATCTTTTTAGGGGGGTGAGAAGGATTACTTACCCTATCCTAGGTATTCCTTGAAGAGGTGGGGTTTCAGGTGTCTCCGGAAGGTGGTGATTGACTCCGCTGTCCTGGCGTCGTGAGGGAGTTTGTTCCACCATTGGGGGCCAGGGCAGCGAACAGTTTTGACTGGGCTGAGCGGGAACTGTACTTCCTCAGTGGTAGGGAGGCGAGCAGGCCAGAGGTGGATGAACGCAGTGCCCTTGTTTGGGTGTAGGGCCTGATCAGAGCCTGGAGGTACTGAGGTGCCGTTCCCCTCACAGCTCCGTAGGCAAGCACCATGGTCTTGTAGCGGATGCGAGCTTCAACTGGAAGCCAGTGGAGAGAGCGGAGGAGCGGGGTGACGTGAGAGAACTTGGGAAGGTTGAACACCAGACGGGCTGCGGCGTTCTGGATGAGTTGTAGGGGGTTTAATGGCACAGGCAGGGAGCCCAGCCAACAGCGAGTTGCAGTAATCAAGACGGGAGATGACAAGTGCCTGGATTAGGACCTGCGCCGCTTCCTGTGTGAGGCAGGGTCGTACTCTGCGGATGTTGTAGAGCATGAACCTACAGGAACGGGACACCGCCTTGATGTTAGTTGAGAACGACAGGGTGTTGTCCAGGATCACGCCAAGGTTCTTAGCGCTCTGGGAGGAGGACACAATGGAGTTGTCAACCGTGATGGCGAGATCATGGAACGGGCAATCCTTCCCCGGGAGGAAGAGGAGCTCCGTCTTGCTGAGGTTCAGCTTGAGGTGGTGATCCGTCATCCACACTGATATGTCTGCCAGACATGCAGAGATGCGATTCGCCACCTGGTCATCAGAAGGGGAAAGGAGAAGATTAATTGTGTGTCGTCTGCATAGCAATGATAGGAGAGACCATGTGAGGTTATGACAGAGCCAAGTGACTTGGTGTATAGCGAGAATAAGAGAGGGCCTAGAACAGAGCCCTGGGGACACCAGTGGTGAGAGCGCGTGGTGAGGAGACAGATTCTCGCCACGCCACCTGGTAGGAGCGACCTGTCAGGTAGGACGCAATCCCAGCGTGGGCCGCGCCGGAGATGCCCAACTCGGAGAGGGTGGAGAGGAGGATCTGATGGTTCACAGTATCGAAGGCAGCCGATAGGTCTAGAAGGATGAGAGCAGAGGAGAGAGAGTTAGCTTTAGCAGTGCGGAGCGCTCCGTGATACAGAGAAGAGCAGTCTCAGTTGAATGACTAGTCTTGAAACCTGACTGATTTGGATCAAGAAGGTCATTCTGAGAGAGATAGCGGTAGAGCTGGCCAAGGACGGCACGCTCAAGAGTTTTGGAGAGAAAAGAGAGAAGGGATACTGGTCTGTAGTTGTTGACATCGGAGGGATCGAGTGTAGGTTTTTTCAGAAGGGGTGCAACTCTCGCTCTCTTGAAGACGGGAGGGACGTAGCCAGCGGTCAGGGATGAGTTGATGAGCGAGGTGAGGTAAGGGAGAAGGTCTCCGGAAATGGTCTGGAGAAGAGAGGAGGGGATAGGGTCAAGCGGGCAGGTTGTTGGGCGGCCGGCCGTCACAAGACGCGAGATTTCATCTGGAGAGAGAGGAGAAAGAGGTCAGAGCATAGGGTAGGGCAGTGTGAGCAGAACCAGCGGTGTCGTTTGACTTAGCAAACGAGGATCGGATGTCGTCGACCTTCTTTTCAAAATGGTTGACGAAGTCATCTGCAGAGAGGGAGGAGGGGGATTCAGGAGGGAGGAGAAGGTGGCAAAGAGCTTCCTAGGGTTAGAGGCAGATGCTTGGAATTTAGAATGGTAGAAAGTGGCTTTAGCAGCAGAGACAGAGGAGGAAAATGTAGAGAGGAGGGAGTGAAAGGATGCCAGGTCCGCAGGGAGGCGAGTTTTCCTCCATTTCCGCTCGGCTGCCCGGAGCCCTGTTCTGTGAGCTCTCAATGAGTCGTCGAGCCACGGAGCGGGAGGGGAGGACCGAGCCGGCCTGGAGGATAGGGGACATAGTAATATATGCCATTTAGCAGACGCTTTTATCCAAAGCGACTTACAGTCATGTGTGCATACATTCTACGTATGGGTGGTCCCGGAATCGAACCCACTACCCTGGCGTTACAAGCGCCATGCTCTACCAACTGAGCTACAGAAGGACCACATAGAGAGTCAAAGGATGCAGAAAGGGAGGAGAGGAGGGTTGAGGAGGCAGAATCAGGAGATAGGTTGGAGAAAGTTTGAGCAGAGGGAAGAGATGATAGGATGGAAGAGGAGAGAGTAGCGGGGGAGAGAGAGCGAAGGTTGGGACGGCGCGATACCATCCGAGTAGGGGCAGTGTGGGAAGTGTTGGATGAGAGCGAGAGGGAAAAGGATACAAGGTAGTGGTCGGAGACTTGGAGGGGAGTTGCAATGAGGTTAGTAGAAGAGCAGCATCTAGTAAAGATGAGGTCAAGCGTATTGCCTGCCTTGTGAGTAGGGGGGGAAGGTGAGAGGGTGAGGTCAAAAGAGGAGAGGAGGGAAAGAAGGAGGCAGAGAGGAATGAGTCAAAGGTAGACGTGGGGAGGTTAAAGTCGCCCAGAACTGTGAGAGGTGAGCCGTCCTCAGGAAAGGAGCTTATCAAGGCATCAAGCTCATTGATGAACTCTCCAAGGGAACCTGGAGGGCGATAAATGATAAGGATGTTAAGCTTGAAAGGGCTGGTAACTGTGACAGCATGGAATTCAAAGGAGGCGATAGACAGATGGGTAAGGGGAGAAAGAGAGAAAGACCACTTGGGAGAGATGAGGATCCCGGTGCCACCACCCCGCTGACCAGAAGCTCTCGGGTGTGCGAGAACACGTGGGCGGACGAGGAGAGAGCAGTAGGAGTAGCAGTGTTATCTGTGGTGATCCATGTTTCCGTCAGTGCCAAGAAGTCGAGGGACTGGAGGGAGGCATAGGCTGAGATGAACTCTGCCTTGTTGGCCGCAGATCGGCAGTTCCAGAGGCTACCGGAGACCTGGAACTCCACGCGGGTCGTACGTGCTGGGACCACCAGATTAGGGTGGTCGCGCCACGCGGTGTGGAGCGTTTGTATGATCTGTGCAGAGAGGAGAGAACAGGGATAGACAGACACATAGTTGACAGGCTACAGAAAAGGCTACGCTAATGCAAGGAGATTGGAATGACAAGTGGACTACACGTCTCGAATGTTCAGAAAGTTAAGCTTACATAGCAAGAATCTTATTGACTAAAATGATTAAAATGATACAGTACTGCTGAAGTAGGCTAGCTGGCAGTAGCTGCGTTGTTGACACTACACTAATCAAGTCGTTCCGTTGAGTGTAATAGTTTCTACAGTGCTACTATTCGGGGCTAGCTGGCTAGCTAGCAGTGTTGTTTACGTTACGCTGCTAAAAGAACGACAATAGCTGGCTAGCTAACCTAGGAAATCGCTCTAGACTACACAATTATCTTTGAAACAAAGACGGCTATGTAACTAGCTATGTAGCTAGCTACGATCAAACAAATCAAACCGTTGTACTGTAATGAAATGAAATGAAAATGTGATACTACCTGTGAATGCGATCGGGTTGTTGAGTCTATTCGGTAGACGTTGGCTAGCTGTTGGCTAGCTGTTGGCTAGCTGTTGGCTAGCTAGCAGAGTCTCCTACGTTAAGGACGACAAATAGCTGGCTAGCGAACCTCAGTGAATTAAGATAATCACTCCAAGACTACACACTCTAAACTACACAATTATCTTGGAAACAAAGACAGCTGTGTAGCTAGCTAACACTAAACTAATCAAGTCGTTCAGTTGAGTGAATAGCACTACAGTGATGCTAATCTGTGTGTGTTAGCTAGCGTTGCTAGCTCCTGGGCGAATAGCAGTGTAGACTACGTTAGGGGCGACGAAATACGATAATTATGCAATTATCTCTGATACAAGGACGGCTATGTAGCTAGCTAAGAAGAATTGCTAAGATTAGACAAATCAAACCGTTGTACTATAATGAAATGTAATGAAAAAGTTATAAAACCTGCAGAGCGAAGTGCGAAAGAGACCTGTAGAGACATACAGTAGCCATGGACATCTCCCCTCATGCTGTTAGTTGGTAGCTGTTCAATAGTATATCTGCTAGTTGTAGAGACCTACAGTAGCCATGGACATCTCCCCTCATACTGTTAGTTGGTAGCAGTTCAATAGTATCTCTGCTAGTTGGTAGCTGTTCAATAGTATCTCTGTTAGTTGTAGAGACCTACAGTAGCCATGGACATCTCCCCTCATACTGTTAGTTGGTAGCAGTTCAATAGTATCTCTGCTAGTTGGTAGCTGTTCAATAGTATCTCTGCTAGTTGGTAGCTGTTCAATAATATCTCTGTTAGTTGGTAGCTGTTCAATAGTATCTCTGTTAGTTGTAGAGACCTACAGTAGCCATGGACATCTCCCCTCATACTTTTTATAGCAGGAATTTTCTCAGGGATTTATTTCCCTCTGTAAAGTATCTATGATTTTTTTCTCCTTTATTTGGTGAGCGACAGAGAAGCAGACCGAGCCAAAAAGCCATTTTACCTGCATTAATACACAATGAATTATTTATACAGCCCAATTATTTGGTATCATTTATGCAAAGAGTTTCACACCAGGCATACATAAAGCATTAGGGATGTTTAACCCATAGAGGCTGGAGACTGGGAGAGAGACGGGAAGGTCACAGCTGACAGTCAAGATGCTTTTCCTTGTTTAGATCGTTGTCAGAACAGAACCAAGCTGAGGAGCAGAGCCGTGTGTTGCCGTGTGTCACTGTGTGTGTTGATATCTGCACGGCAGCTGTTGGTATGGCATCTATAGACACACTGTTCTCATTATTTCTGTCACTTTCCTCTATTGACTTATTACTAATGAGATATAGTAGAGAATTTCATGACAGTTGATAAAATACATTTTATATACGTT
The DNA here is from genome assembly GCF_023373465.1 of Oncorhynchus keta. Taxonomy (NCBI): domain Eukaryota; kingdom Metazoa; phylum Chordata; class Actinopteri; order Salmoniformes; family Salmonidae; genus Oncorhynchus; species Oncorhynchus keta. The sequence continues at coordinate 7,110 of NW_026280219.1, read as the reverse complement.
TGACAGGATTGCGACGTTCAAGAAAACAAAAACCAAAATTCTTACATACTGTACCTTATATACTTTAAATTAAACTGTTGGTTTATACAGTTCCAATCATATTGACAGGATTTGTTCCATTCAGAACATCATAACAACACTGGGTTAGTGTTATAGGGTTATAGAGGGTTATAGTGGGTTATAGAGGGTTATAGAGGGTTATAGAGGGTTATAGAGGATTATAGAGGGTTATAGAGGATTATAGAGGGTTATAGAGGGTTATAGAGGATTATAGAGGGTTATAGTGGGTTATAGAGGGTAATAGAGGGTTATAGAGGGTTATAGAGGGTTATAGAGGGTTATAGAGGGTTATAGTGGGTTATAGAGGGTTATAGAGGGTTATAGAGGGTTATAGAGGGTTATAGAGGGTTATAGAGGGTTATAGAGGGTTATAGTGGGTTAGTGTTATAGGGTTGTATAGTGTGTTCTAGTGGGTTATAGAGGGTTATAGAGGGTTATAGTGGGTTAGTGTTATAGGGTTATAGAGGGTTATAGTGGGTTATAGAGGGTTATAGAGGGTTATAGAGGGTTAGAGTGGGTTATAATGGGTTAGAGTGGGTTATAGAGGGTTATAGAGGGTTATAGTGGGTTATAGAGGGTTATATAGGGTTATAGAGGGTTATAGAGGGTTATAGAGGGTTATAGAGGGTTATAGAGGGTTATAGAGGGTTATAGTGGGTTAGTGTTATAGGGTTGTATAGTGTGTTCTAGTGGGTTATAGAGGGTTATAGAGGGTTATATTACATACTGTACCTTATATACTTTAAATTAAACTGTTGGTTTATACAGTTCCAATCATATTGACATGATTTGTTCCATTCAGAACATCATAACAACACTGGGTTAGTGTTATAGGGTTATAGAGGGTTATAGTGTGTTCTAGAGGGTTATAGAGGGTTATAGAGGGTTATAGAGGGTTATAGTGGGTTATAGAGGGTTATAGTGGGTTATAGAGGGTTATAGTGGGTTATAGAGGGTTATAGAGGGTTATAGAGGGTTATAGAGAGTTATAGTGTGTTCTATAGGGTTATAGAGGGTTATAGAGGGTTATAGAGGGTTATAGAGGGTTATAGAGGGTTATAGTGTGTTCTAGAGGGTTATAGAGGGTTATAGAGGGTTATAGTGTGTTCTAGAGGGTTATAGAGGGTTATAGAGGGTTATAGAGGGTTATAGTGGGTTATAGAGGGTTATAGTGGGTTAGTGTTATAGGGTTATAGAGGGTTATAGTGTGTTCTAGAGGGTTATAGAGGGTTATAGAGGGTTATAGAGGGTTATAGAGGGTTATAGAGAGTTATAGTGTGTTCTAGAGGGTTATAGAGGGTTATAGAGGGTTATAGTGTGTTCTAGAGGGTTATAGAGGGTTATAGAGGGTTATAGAGGGTTATAGTGGGTTATAGAGGGTTATAGAGGGTTATAGAGGGTTATAGTGTGTTCTAGAGGGTTATAGAGGGTTATAGAGGGTTAGAGTGGGTTATAGAAGGTTACAGAGGGTTATAGAGGGTTATAGTGTGTTCTAGAGGGTTATAGAGGGTTATAGAGGGTTATAATGGGTTATAGTGGGTTATAGAGGGTTATAGAGGGTTATAGTGTGTTCTAGAGGGTTATAGAGGGTTATAGAGGGTTATAGAGGGTTATAGAGGGTTAGAGTGGGTTATAGAAGGTTACAGAGGGTTATAGAGGGTTATAGTGTGTTCTAGAGGGTTATAGAGGGTTATAGAGGGTTATAATGGGTTATAGTGGGTTATAGAGGGTTATAGAGGGTTATAGTGTGTTCTAGAGGGTTATAGAGGGTTATAGAGGGTTATAGTGGGTTATAGAGGGTTATATAGGGTTATAGAGAGTTATAGAGGGTTATAGTGGGTTATATTGGGTTAAAGACGGTTATAGAGGGTTATAGAGGTTATAGAGGGTTATAGTGGGTTATAGAGTGTTATAGAGGGTTATAGAGGGTTAGTGTTATAGGGTTGTATAGTGTGTTCTAGAGGGTTATAGAGGATTATAGAGGGTTATAGTGGCTTATAGAGGGTTAGAGTGGGTTAGTGTTATAGGGTTTTATAGTGTTCTAGAGGATTATAGAGGGTTATAGAGGGTTATATTGGGTTAGAGTGGGTTATAGAGGGTTAGAGTGGGTTAAAGATGGTTATATTGGGTTATAGTGGGTTATAGAGGGTTATAGTGGGTTATAGAGGGTTATAGAGGGTTATATTGGGTTAGAGTGGTTTATAGAGGGTTATATTGGGTTAAAGAGGGTTATAGAGGCTTATAGAGGGTTATAGAGGGTTATAGTGGCTTATAGAGGGTTATAGAGTGTTATATTGGGTTAGAGTGGTTTATAGAGGGTTATATTGGGTTAAAGAGGGTTATAGAGGGTTATAGAGGGTTATAGTGGGTTAGAGTGGGTTATAGATGGTTATATTGGGTTATAGTGGGTTATAGAGGGTTATAGTGGGTTATAGAGTGTTATATTGGGTTAGAGTGGTTTATAGAGGGTTATATTGGGTTAGAGTGGGTTAAAGAGGGTTATAGAGGTTATAGTGGGTTATAGAGTGTTATAGTGTGTTATAGAGGGTTATAGAGGGTTAGAGTGGGTTAGCATGGGTTAGTGTGTTATAATGTATTATAGTGTGTTATAGTGTGGTGAGTGTGTTAGAGTGGGATAGAGTGGGTTATAGTGTGGTGAGTGTGTTATAGTGTTTTATAGTGTGTTCTAGAGGGTTATAGTGTGGTGAGTGTGTTCTAGTGGGTTATGGTGTGTTATGGTGTGTTATAGTGGGTTATTGTGTGTTATGGTGTGTTATAGTGGGTTATAGTGTGGTGAGTGTGTTCTATTGGGTTATGGTGTGTTATAGTGTGGTGAGTGTGTTCTAGTGGGTTATTGTGTGTTATGGTGTGTTATAGTGTGGTGAGTGTGTTCTAGTGGGTTATAGTGTGTTATAGTGTGGTGAGTGTGTTCTAGTGTGTTATAGTGTGTTATAGTGTGGTGAGTGTGTTCTATTGGGTTATGGTGTGTTATAGTGGGTTATGGTGTGTTATAGTGTGGTGAGTGTGTTCTAGTGGGTTATGGTGTGTTATAGTGTGGTGAGTGTGTTCTAGTGGGTTATGGTGTGTTATAGTGTGTTATAGTGTGGTGAGTGTGTTCTAGTGGGTTATGGTGTGTTATAGTGTGGTGAGTGTGTTCTATTGGGTTATGGTGTGTTATAGTGTGGTGAGTGTGTTCTAGTGGGTTATGGTGTGTTATAGTGTGGTGAGTGTGTTCTAGTGGGTTATGGTGTGTTATGGTGTGTTATCGTGTGGTGAGTGTGTTCTAGTGGGTTATGCTGTGTTATAGTGTGTTATAGTGTGGTGAGTGTGTTCTAGTGGGTTATGGTGTGTTATCGTGTGGTGAGTGTGTTCTATTGGGTTAAGGTGTGTTATAGTGTGTTATAGTGGGTTATGGTGTGTTATAGTGTGGTGAGTGTGTTCTAGTGGGTTATAGTGTGTTATAGTGTGGTGAGTGTGTTCTATTGGGTTATGGTGTGTTATAGTGTGGTGAGTGTGTTCTAGTGGGTTATGGTGTGTTATGGTGGTGAGTGTGTTCTAGTGGGTTATGGTGTGTTATGGTGTGTTCTATTGGGTTATGGTGTGTTATAGTGTGGTGAGTGTGTTCTTAGTGGGTGTGTTATAGGTGGTGTTCTAGTGGGCTGTATATAGGTTATAGTATATAGTGTGGTGAGTGTGTTCTAGTGGTGGTTATAGTGTGAGTGTATAGTGTGTTGAGTGTGTCCTAGTGGGTTTATGGTGTGTTATAGTGTGTTCTAGTGTGGTGAGTTGTTCTAGTGGGTTATAGTGTGGTATGGTGTGTTATAGTGGGTTATGGTGTGAGTGTGTTCAGTGGGTTAATAGTGGGTTATGGTGTGTTGTCTCAAAATGGTGTATAGTGGGTTATGTGTTATAGTGGGTTATGGTGTGTTATAGTGTGTTATTTACATGGGTTATGGACGTGTTATCCAGAGCGACTGTACAAATTGGTGCATTCACCTTATGACATCCAGTGAAACAGCCACTTACAATAGTGCAAGTGTTATAGTGGGTTATAGGGGGGTGTTCTAGTGTGTTATAGTGTGTTATAGTGTGGTGAGTGTGTTCTATTGGGTTATGGTGTGTTATAGTGGGTTAGTGTGTTCTAGTTATAGTGTTTATCGTGTGAGTGAGGTAAGAGAAGTGGGTTATGTGTGGTGAGTGTGTCTCTAGTGGGTTAGTGTGTTATGGTGTGAGTGTGTTATAGTGGGTTATGGTGTGTATAGTGCGGTGAGTGTGTTCCAGTGGGTTATGGTGTGTTATAGTGTGGTGAGTGTGTGTTCTAGTGGGTTATGGTGTGTTATAGTGTGGTGAGTGTGTTCAACCCAGTTAGTCAGTCCCACCCATGGATAAAGCAGACCCCCAGTCAGTCAGTCAGTCCCATGGTGTTCTATGGATAAAGCAGGATACCAGTCAGTCAGTGTGTTCCATGGATTAAGGTGTACCAGTCAGTCAGTCAGTGTGTCCCACCTTAAGGTGGATAATAGCAGGATACCAGTCATTCAGTCCCACCCTGGATAAAGGTTAAGGTGTACAGGATAGTGTGTGAGTTCTAGTCAGTCAGTCAGTCCCACTCCATGGATGAAGCTAGTGTGTTATAGTGTGAGAGTGTGTTCTAGTGGGTTATGGTGTGTTATGGTGTGTTCTAGTGGGTTATGGTGTGTTATAGTGTGGTGAGTGTGTTCTATTGGGTTATGGTGTGTTCTAGTGTGGTGAGTGTGTTCTAGTGGGTTATGGTGTGTTCTAGTGTGGTGAGTGTGTTCTAGTGGGTTATGGTGTGTTATAGTGTGGTGAGTGTGTTCTAGTGGGTTATGGTGTGTTCTAGTGTGGTGAGTGTGTTCTAGTGGGTTATGGTGTGTTATCGTGTGGTGAGTGTGTTCTATTGGGTTATGGTGTGTTCTAGTGTGTTCTATTGGGTTATGGTGTGTTATAGTGTGGTGAGTGTGTTCTATTGGGTTATGGTGTGTTATAGTGTGTTCTTGTGTGTTCTAGTGTGTTATAGTGTGTTATGGTGTGTTATAGTGGGTTATGGTGTGTTATTGTGTGTTATAGTGGGTTATGGTGTGTTATGGTGTGTTATAGTGGGTTATGGTGTGGTATAGTGTGTTATAAAGCAGAATATCCAGGATAAAGCAGGATACAAATTGGTCAGTCCCACCCATGGATAAAGCAGGATAACAGTCAGTCAGTCAGTCTCAGTCCCACCCATGGATAAAGGGGGTGTCTAGTCCAGTCAGTCAGTCCCATGGATAAAGCAGGATAGTGTGTCCCACCCAGGATCAGTCCAGTCCCACCCATGGATAAAGCAGGAGTAGGTCCCAGTCAGTCAGTCCCACCCATGGATAAAGCAGTCAGTCAGTCAGGATAAAGCAGGTCCCACCCATGGATAAAGCATGATACCAGTCAGTCAGTCCCACCAGGATAAAGCAGATACAGTCCCACCCATGGATAAAGCAGGATACAGGATAGTGTGTCAGTCAGTCAGTCCCACCCAGTGGATAAAGCAGGATATCAGTCAGTGGTGAGTCATGGATAAAGGTGTCCAGTCATTCAGTCCCACCCATGGATAAAGCAGGTACCAGTGTGTCCCAGTCAGTCCAGTCATTCAGTCCCACCCATGGATAAAGCAGGATACCAGTCAGTCAGTCCCACCAGTCATGGATAAAGCAGGATACCAGTCAGTCAGTCAGTCCTCAGTCCCACCATGGATAAAGCAGGATACCAGTCATTCAGTCAGGATCAGTCCCACCCATGGATAAAGCAGGATACCAGTCAGTCAGTCCCAACCATGGATAAAGCAGGATACCAGTCAGTCAGTCCCCACCCATGGATAAAGCAGGATACCAGTCAGTCAGTCCCACCTAGCGGATAAAGCAGGATACCAGTCAGTCAGTCAGTCCCACCCATGGATAAAGCAGGATACCAGTCAGTCAGTCCCACCCATGGGATAAAGCAGGATACCAGTCAGTCAGTCCCACCCATGGATAAAGCAGGATACCAGTCAGTCAGTCCCACCCATGGATAAAGCAGGATACCAGTCAGTCAGTCCCACCCATGGATAAAGCAGGATACCAGTCAGTCAGTCAGTCAGTCAGGGGTCCCACCCATGGATAAAGCAGGATACCAGTCAGTCAGTCCCACCCATCAGTCCAGTCACCATGGATAAAGCAGACCTCCAGTCAGTCCCACCATGGATAAAGCAGATACCAGTCAGTCAGTCCCACCCATGGATAAAGCAGGATACCAGTCAGTCAGGATAAAGCAGAATACCAGTCATTCAGTCCCACCCATGGATAAAGCAGGATACCAGTCAGTCAGTCATTCAGTCCCAGTCAACCATGGATAAAGCAGATACCAGTCAGTCAGTCCCACCCATGGATAAAGCAGGATACCAGTCAGTCAGTCAGTCCCACCCATGGATAAAGCAGACCTACCAGTCAGTCAGTCCCACCCATGGATAAAGCAGATACCAGTCAGTCAGTCCCACCCATGGATAAAGCAGGATACAGTCAGTCAGTCAGTCCCACCCATGGATAAAGCAGATACCAGTCAGTCAGTCCCACCCATGGATAAAGCAGGATACCAGTCAGTCAGTCCCACCCATGGATAAAGCAGGGATACCAGTCAGTCAGTCAGTCCCACCCATGGATAAAGCAGAATACCAGTCATTCAGTCCCAACCATGGATAAAGCAGGATACCAGTCAATCAGTCAGTCCCACCCATGGATAAAGCAGACCTCCAGTCAGTCAGTCCCACCAGTCATGGATAAAGCAGACCAGTCATTCAGTCCCACCCATGGATAAAGCAGGATACCAGTCAGTCAGTCAGTCCATCAGTCAGTCCACCTATGGATAAAGCAGACCTCCAGATAAGTCAGTCCCAGGATAAAGCAGGATACCAGTCAGTCAGTCCCACCCATGGATAAAGCAGGATACCAGTCAGTCAGTCAGTCAGTCAGTCAGTCAGTCAGTCAGTCCCACCCATGGATAAAGCAGACTCCAGTCAGTCCCACC
>NW_026280218.1:0-7023 GCF_023373465.1 Oncorhynchus keta | reverse complement strand
CTCTGGTAAACCTGATCATATCCTATAGACAGGCCTCGACAGATCAGTCTCTGGTAAACCTGATCATATCCTATAGACAGGCCTCGACAGATCAGTCTCTGGTAAACCTGATCATATCCTATAGACAGGCCCTGACAGATCACTCTCTGGTAAACCTGATCATATCCTATGGACAGGCCCTGACAGATCACTCTCTGGTAAACCTGATCATATCCTATAGACAGGCCTCGACAGATCAGTCTCTGGTAAACCTGATCATATCCTATAGACAGGCCTCGACAGATCAGTCTCTGGTAAACCTGATCATATCTTATAGACAGGCCTCGACAGATCAGTCTCTGGTAAACCTGATCATATCCTATAGACAGGCCTCGACAGATCACTCTCTGGTAAGCTGTTTGCTTAATGGTAATGTTAACAAGACTGTTTGTTCACACACTCAACAGTTTATTGGCTATTAACCTGATTTGTAGATCTTGGGCCTGTGTTCAAAACATGTCTCATAGTGGAAGTGCTTATCTAAGATCAGTTGATCCTGTTGGATCATAATGAATATGTTTATATGGACAGGAGAGGGGGTAAGGGTGGACTTCATCCTAAATCAGCACTCCTACTGTAAAAACATAGACCCATAGCTGTAATGTTGTCTCGGTCCTCCCTGTACTAGAACATGGACCCATAGCTGTAATGTTGTCTCGGTCCTCCCTGTACTGAGAACATGGACCCATAGCTGTAATGTTGTCTCGGTCCTCCCTGTACTAGAACATGGACCCATAGCCGTAATGTTGTCTCTGTCCTCCCTGTACTGAGAACATGGACCCATAGCCGTAATGTTGTCTCTGTCCTCCCTGTACTGAGAACATAGACCCATAGCCGTAATGTTGTCTCGGTCCTCCCTGTACTGAGAACATGGACCCATAGCTGTAATGTTGTCTCGGTCCTCCCTGTACTAGAACATGGACCCATAGCTGTAATGTTGTCTCGGTCCTCCCTGTACTAGAACATGGACCCATAGCTGTAATGTTGTCTCGGTCCTCCCTGTACTGAGAACATGGACCCATAGCCGTAATGTTGTCTCGGTCCTCCCTGTACTGAGAACATGGACCCATAGCTGTAATGTTGTCTCGGTCCTCCCTGTACTAGAACATGGACCCATAGCTGTAATGTTGTCTCGGTCCTCCCTGTACTGAGAACATGGACCCATAGCTGTAATGTTGTCTCGGTCCTCCCTGTACTGAGAACATGGACCCATAGCTGTAATGTTGTTCCGTGCTGTCCTCCCTGTACTGAGAACATGGACCCATAGCTGTACGTCGGTCACTCGGGTCCTCTCACTGAGAACATGGACCCATAGCTGTAATGTTGTCTCGGTCCTCCCTGTAACTGAGAACATGGACCCATAGCTGTAATGTTGTCTCGGTCCTCCCTGTAATGAGAACATGGACCCATAGCCGTAATGTTGTCTCGGTCCTCCCTGTACTGAGAACATGGACCCATAGCCGTAATGTTGTCTCGGTCCTCCCTGTACTGAGAACATGGACCCATAGCTGTAATGTTGTCTCGGTCCTCCCTGTACTGAGAACATGGACCCATAGCCGTAATGTTATCTCGGTCCTCCGTGTAACAATCAAGTTAGCTTTAGGAACAGTCTACGGTTAGCTTTAGGAACAGTCTACTGTGAGCTTTAGGAACAGTCTCCGGTTAGCTTTAGGAACAGTCTCCGGTTAGCTTTAGGAACAGTCTCCAGTTATCTTTAGGAACAGTCTCCGGTTAGCTTTAGGAACAGTCTCCAGTTAGCTTTAGGAACAGTCTCCAGTTAGCTTTAGGAACAGTCTCCGGTTAGCTTTAGGAACAGTCTCCAGTTAGCTTTAGGAACAGTCTCCAGTTAGCTTTAGGAACAGTCTCCAGTTAGCTTTAGGAACAGTCTCCACTTAGCTTTAGGTTCAGTCTACAGTTAGCTTTTGGAACAGTCTCCACTTAGCTTTAGGAACAGTCTCCACTTAGCTCTAGGTTCAGTCTACAGTTAGCTTGAGGTTCAGTCTACAGTTAGCTTTAGTAACTGTCTACGGTGAGCTTTAGGAACAGTCTACGGTTAGCTTTAGGAACAGTCTACGGTTAGCTTTAGGAACAGTCTCCAGTTAGCTTTAGGAACAGTCTCCGGTTAGCTTTAGGAACAGTCTCCGGTTAGCTTTAGGAACAGTCTCCAGTTAGCTTTAGGAGCAGTCTCCAGTTAGCTTTAGGAACAGTCTCCGGTTAGCTTTAGGAACAGTCTCCAGTTAGCTTTAGGAACAGTCTCCAGTTAGCTTTAGGAACAGTCTCCGGTTAGCTTTAGGAACAGTCTCCAGTTAGCTTTAGGAACAGTCTCCACTTAGCTTTAGGAACAGTCTCCACTTAGCTCTAGGTTCAGTCTACAGTTAGCTTGAGGTTCAGTCTACAGTTAGCTTTAGTAACTGTCTACAGTTAGCTTTAGGAACAGTCTACGGTGAGCTTTAGGAACAGTCTCCGGTTAGCTTTAGGAACAGTCTCCGGTTAGCTTTAGGAACAGTCTCCGGTTAGCTTTAGGAACAGTCTCCAGTTAGCTTTAGGAACAGTCTCCAGTTAGCTTTAGGAACAGTCTCCGGTTAGCTTTAGGAACAGTCTCCAGTTAGCTTTAGGAACAGTCTCCAGTTAGCTTTAGGAACAGTCTCCAGTTAGCTTTAGGAACAGTCTACGGTTAGCTTTAGGAACAGTCTCCAGTTAGCTTTAGGAACAGTCTCCGGTTAGCTTTAGGAACAGTCTCCAGTTAGCTTTAGGAACAGTCTCCAGTTAGCTTTAGGAACAGTCTCCAGTTAGCTTTAGGAACAGTCTCCGGTTAGCTTTAGGAACAGTCTCCAGTTAGCTTTAGGAACAGTCTCCTGTTAGCTTTAGGAACAGTCTCCAGTTAGCTTTAGGAACAGTCTCCAGTTAGCTTTAGGAACAGTCTCCAGTTAGCTTTAGGAACAGTCTCCAGTTAGCTTTAGGAACAGTCTCCGGTTAGCTTTAGGAACAGTCTCCAGTTAGCTTTAGGAACAGTCTCCAGTTAGCTTTAGGAACAGTCTCCAGTTAGCTTTAGGAACAGTCTCCACTTAGCTCTAGGAACAGTCTCCGGTTAGCTTTAGGAACAGTCTCCAGTTAGCTTTAGGAACAGTCTCCAGTTAGCTTTAGGAACAGTCTCCAGTTAGCTTTAGGAAGAGTCTCCACTTAGCTCTAGGAACAGTCTCCGGTTAGCTTTAGGAACAGTCTCCAGTTAGCTTTAGGAACAGTCTCCAGTTAGCTTTAGGAACAGTCTCCGGTTAGCTTTAGGAACAGTCTACTGTATGTCTCCCCACATTGTGACTTCCCTGCAGCTCACACAGATTTGGGACTGAGTGTCCCAGTAAAGGCAGCTGTCTTGAGTCCGACCCAAGTCCCACTGATCCACTACAAGGACTCTCTGTCCCATCCTGCAACCCCACAGCTCTACTGGCAGCACTTCCCTTGTCTCGGTCCAACCTAAACTCTTATTGAGAACCCCGGCCTGAACACGGAGATTTGAAGTTGGCAAACTCCAGCGTTGGTGTAATCAGGTGTCCAAACCTCACAGGCAGAGACAGAGAGCCCGAGGAGCACTTCTCTCAAGAAACCCCCAGGGCGCCTCTTGCAGCTGTTTCCAGGGCCGTTGGCTAAACAAACTGGTGAGTTTGTCAGAACAACCTATTGAACCATTTGACTCCTGCCTCTGCACTACATGACATGTCCGTGAAGCTGCTCCCCTCTGGCACTCCGTCCTGTCTGGACACCTGATGGGAAGAAAACGCCAGGACGTCCAACAGAGGAAGGAAAGGAACAAATGACATAGAATGATGGGATCCGGCAGGAGTGGACTATGGAAGGGTAGACTAGTGGTTAGAGGAGGAAGTAGGCAGGGTAGAACTAGTGGTTAGAAATGGAAAGGACGGCAGGGTAAACTAGTGGTTAGAAGTGGAGGGCGGCAGGGGTAGACTAGTGGTTAGAGTGGAGGGCGGCAGGGTAGACTAGTGGTTAGAGTGGAGGCGGCAGGGTAGACTAGTGGATTAGAGGAGGGGCGGCAGGGCAGTGCTCCAGTGGAGAGCGAGTGGTAGTTACCGTGGAAGACGGCAGGGTAGACTAGTGGTTAGAAGTGGAGGGACGGCAGGGTGGACTAGTGGTTAGGAGTGGAGGGGCGGCAGGGTAGACTAGTGGTTTAGAGTGGAGGGGCGGCAGGGTAGACTAGTGGTTAGAGTGGAGGGCGGCAGGGTAGACTAGTGGTTAGGAGGAAGGGACGGCAGGGTAGACTAGTGGTTAAGTGGAGGCGTAGGAGTAGGCTAGTGTTGTTAAGGAGTGGAGCGGTTGGGGTAGACTAGTGGTTAGAGTGGAGGGGCGGCAGGGCAGACTAGTGGTTAGAGTGGAGGAGAGACGGCAGGCAGACTAGTGGTTAGAAGTGGAAGGCGGCAAGGGCAGACTAGTGGTTAGAGTGAAGTGGGCGGCAGGGTAGACTAGTGGTTAGAGTGGAGGGATGGCAGGCAGACTAGTGGTTAGAGTGGAGGGGAGCAGACTAGTGGTTAGAGGAGGGGTGGTGGTGGGCAGACTAGTAAGCTAGAGTGGGAGGGGCGGCAGGGCAGACCAGTGGTTAGAGTGAGGGACGTGGCAGGGCAGATTCAGTGGTTAGAGGGAGGGGCTGCAGAGGGTAGACTAGTGGTTAGGAGTGAGGGGCGGCAGGGTAGCCTAGTGGTTAGAGTGGAGGGACGGGGCAGGGTAGACTAGTGTGGTTAGAGTGGAGGGACAGGTGACTCAGTGGCCAGAGTGGAGGGGCAGCAGGGTAGACTAGTGGTTGGGCAGCCCAGTGGAGGAGGCGGCAGGTAGACTAGTGGTTAGAGAGAGGGGTGGCAGGGTAGATTCAGTGGTTAGAGTGGAGGGGCGGCAGGGGCAGACCAGTGGCCAGAGTGTAGGGGCGGCAGGGCAGACCAGTGGTTAGGAGGAGGGGCGTGGGCAGACCAGTGGTTAGAGTGGAGGTGGCAGGGTAGACTAGTGGTTGAGTGGAGGGGCGGCAGGTAGACTAGTGGTTAGAGGGAGGGGCGGCAGGGTAGACTAGTGGTTAGAGTGGAGGGGCGGCAGGGTAGACTACTTGGTTAGAGGGAGGGGCGGCAGGGTAGACTAGTGGTTAGAGGGAGGGACGGCAGGGTGACTCAGTGGTTAGAGGGAGGTGCCTGGCAGGGTAGACTAGTGGTTAGGAGTGGAGGGGCTGAGGGCAGACTAGTGGTTAGAGTGGAGGGGCGGCAGGGTAGACCAGTGGTTAGAGAGGAGGGGAGGCAGGGTAGACTAGTGGTTAGAGTGGAGGGGTGGCAGGGCAGACTAGTGGTTAGGAGTGGAGGGGCGGCAGGGTAGACCTCAGTGGTTAGAGGGAGGGCGGCAGGGGTAGACTAGTGGTTAGAGAGGAGGGCGGCAGGGTAGACTAGTGGTTAGAGGAGGGATGGCAGGGTAGACTAGTGGTTAGAGTGGAGGGACGGCAGGGTAGACTAGTGGTTAGAGGAGGGGCCAGGAGTGGAGGCAAAAGGGCCAGATAGAGGAGGCTGTTGGGTGACTCAGTGGTTAGAGGAGGAGGGATCGGCAGGGCAGACTAGTGGTTAGAGTGGAGGGGCAGCAGGGCAGACCAGTGGTTAGAGTGGAGGGATGGCAGGGTAGACCAGTGGTTAGAGTGGAGGGGTGGCAGGGCAGACTAGTGGTTAGAGAGGAGGGGCTATGGGGCAGACTAGTGGTTAGAGTGGAGGCGGCAGGGTAGACTAGTGGTTGGGGAGTGGAGGGACTGCAGGGTAGACCAGTGGCCAGAGTGGAGGACGGCAGGCAGACTAGTGGTTAGAGGGAGGCGGCAGAGGACTAGTGGTTAGAGGAGGGCACGCAGGGCAGACCAGTGGCTAGGAGTGGAGGGCAGCGCAGACCAGTGGCCAGAGGAGGTGGCAGGGCAGACCAGTGGCCAGGAGGAGGCTGGCAGGCAGACCCAGCGGTTAGGAGTGGAGGGGCGGCAGGGTAGACTAGTGGTTAGAGTGGAGGGGCGGCAGGGTAGACTAGTGGTTAGAGTGGAGGGGCGGCAGGGTAGACTAGTGGTTAGAGTGGAGGGGCGGCAGGGTAGACTAGTGGTTAGAGTGGAGGGACGGCAGGGTAGACTAGTGGTTAGAGTGGAGGGGCGGCAGGGTAGACTAGTGGTTAGAGTGGAGGGGCGGCAGGGTAGACTAGTGGTTAGAGTGGAGGGGCGGCAGGGTAGACTAGTGGTTAGAGTGGAGGGGCGGCAGGGTAGACTAGTGGTTAGAGTGGAGGGGCGGCAGGGTAGACTAGTGGTTAGAGTGGAGGGGCGGCAGGGTAGACTAGTGGTTAGAGTGGAGGGGCGGCAGGGTAGACTAGTGGTTAGAGTGGAGGGGCGGCAGGGTAGACTAGTGGTTAGAGTGGAGGGGCGGCAGGGTAGACTAGTGGTTAGAGTGGAGGGGCGGCAGGGTAGACTAGTGGTTAGAGTGGAGGGGCGGCAGGGTAGACTAGTGGTTAGAGTGGAGGGGCGGCAGGGTAGACTAGTGGTTAGAGTGGAGGGGCGGCAGGGTAGACTAGTGGTTAGAGTGGAGGGGCGGCAGGGTAGACTAGTGGTTAGAGTGGAGGGGCGGCAGGGTAGACTAGTGGTTAGAGTGGAGGGGCGGCAGGGTAGACTAGTGGTTAGAGTGGAGGGGCGGCAGGGTAGACTAGTGGTTAGAGTGGAGGGGCGGCAGGGTAGACTAGTGGTTAGAGTGGAGGGGCGGCAGGGCAGACTAGTGGTTAGAGTGGAGGGGCGGCAGGGTAGACCAGTGGTTAGAGTGGAGGGGCGGCAGGGTAGACTAGTGGTTAGAGTGGAGGGGCGGCAGGGTAGACTAGTGGTTAGAGTGGAGGGGCGGCAGGGTAGACTAGTGGTTAGAGTGGAGGGGCGGCAGGGTAGACTAGTGGTTAGGAGTGGAGGGGCTGGCAGGGTAGACTAGTGGTTAGAGTGGAGGG
>NW_026280217.1:0-3136 GCF_023373465.1 Oncorhynchus keta | reverse complement strand
TTTTTATTTTTATTTTTTATTTCACCTTATTTAACCAGGTAGGCTAGTTGAGAACAAGTTCTCATTTGCAACTGCGACCTGGCCAAGATAAAGCATAGCAGTGTGAACAGACAACACAGAGTTACACATGGAGTAAACAATTAGCAAGTCAATAACACAGTAGAAAAAAATGGGCAGTCTATATACAATGTGTGCAAAAGGCATGAGGAGGTAGGCGAATAATACAATTTTGCAGATTAACACTGGAGTGATAAATGATCAGATGGGCATGTACAGGTAGAGATATTGGTGTGCAAAAGAGCAGAAAAGTAAATAAATAAAAACAGTATAAAAACAGTATGGGAATGAGGTAGGTGAAAAAGGGTGAGCTATTTACCTATAGACTATGTACAGCTGCAGCGATCGGTTAGCTGCTCGGATAGCTGATGTTTGAAGTTGGAGAGGGAGATAAAGTCTCCAACTTCAGCGATTTTTGCAATTCGTTCCAGTCACAGGCAGCAGAGTACTGGAACGAAAGGTGCCAAATGAGGTGTTGGCTTTAGGGATGATCAGTGAGATACACCTGCTGGAGCGCGTGCTACGGATGGGTGTTGCCATCGTGACCAGTGAACTGAGATAAGGCGGAGCTTTACCTAGCATGGACTTGTAGATGACCTGGAGCCAGTGGGTCTGGCGACCGAATATGTAGTGAGGGCCAGCCGACTAGAGCATACAAGTCGCAGTGGTGGGTGGTATAAGGTGCTTTAGTGACAAAACGGATGGCACTGTGATAGACTGCATCCAGTTTGCTGAGTAGAGTGTTGGAAGCCATTTTGTAGATGACATCGCCGAAGTCGAGGATCGGTAGGATAGTCAGTTTTACTAGGTAAGCTTGGCAGCGTGAGTGAAGGAGGCTTTGCTGCGGAAATAGAAAGCCGACTCTGGATTTGATTTTTGATTGAGATGTTTGATGTGAGTCTGGAAGGAGAGTTTGCAGTCTAGCCAGACACCTAGGTACTTATAGATGTCCACATATTCAAGGTTGGAACCATCCAGGGTGGTGATGCTAGTCGGCATGCGGGTGCAGGCAGCGATCGGTTGAAAAGCATGCATTTGGTTTTACTCGTTTAAGAGCAGTTGGAGGCCACGGAAGGAGTGCTGTATGGCATTGAAGCTCGCTTTTGGAGGTTGATAGCACAGTGTCCAATGACGGCCGAAAGTATATAGAATGGTGTCGTCTGCGAGAGGTGGATCAGGGAATCGCCCGCAGCAAGAGCAACATCATTGATATATACAGAGAAAAGAGTCGGCCCAGAATTGAACCCTGTGGCACTCCCATAGAGACTGCCAGAGGACCGGACAGCATGCCCTCCGATTTGACACACTGAACTCTGTCTGCAAAGTAATTGGTGAACCAGGCAAGGCAGTCATCCGAAAACCGAGGCTGTTGAGTCTGCCGATAAGAATTTGGTGATTGACAGAGTCGAAAGCCTTGGCGAGGTCGATGAAGACGGCTGCACAGTACTGTCTTTTATCGATGGCGGTTATGATATCATTTAGTACCTGAGTGTGGCTGAGGTGCACCCGTGACCGGCTCGGAAACCAGATTGCACAGCGGGAAGGTACGGTGGGGATTCGAGATGGTCAGTGACCTGTTTTGTTGACTTGGCTTTCAAGACCTTTAGATAGGCAGGGCAGGATGGATATAGGTCTATAGCAGTTTGGGTCCAGGGTGTCTCCCCTTGAAGAGGGGGATGACTGCAGCTTTCCAATCCTTGGGGATCTCAGACGATATGAAAGAGAGGTTGAACAAGGCTGGTAATAGGGGTTGCGGCTAATGGCGGAAGATAGTTTCAGAAATAGCGGGTCCAGATTGTCGCCCAGCTGATTTGTACGGGTCCAGGTTTTGCAGCTCTTTCAGAACATCTGCTATCTGGATTTGGGTAAAGGAGAACCTGGAGAGGCTTGGGTGAGGAACTACGGGGGGGCGGAGCTGTTGGCCGAGGTTGGAGTAGCCAGGCGGAAGGCATGGCCAGCCGTTGAGAAGTGCTTATTGAAGTTTTCGATAATCATGGATTTATCGTGGAGACCGGGTGGTTTCCTAGCCTCAGTGCAGTGGGGCAGCTGGGAGGAGGTGCTCTTGTTCTCCATGGACTGTCACAGTGCCCAGAACTTTTTGAGTTGGAGCTGCGCAGGATGCAAACTGCTGCCTGAAGACAGCTGGCCTCAGCTTTCCTGACTGACTGCGTGTATTGGTTCCTGACTTTCAATACAAAGGAACTAGATGAGGAAAAAATTCTGATGATGAATATCTCTTGTCTCTCTCTGTTTCTCTGTTTATATGTTCTCTCTCTCTCTGTCTCTCTCTCTCTCTCTCTCTCGTCTCTCTCTCTCTCTGTCTCTCTCTCTCTCTCTCTCTCTCTCTCTCTGTCTCTCTCTCTCTCTGCTCTCTCTCTCTCTGTCTCTGTCTCTCTCTGTGTCTCTCTCTCTCTCTCTCTCTCTCTATCATACATGTGTCTCTGTCTCTCTCTCTCTCTCTCTGTGTCTCTCTCTCTCTCTCTGTCTCTGTGTCTCTCTCTCTCTCTCTCTCTCTGCGTGTCTCTCTCTCTCTCTCTCTCTCTGTGTCTCTCTCTCTCTCTCTCTCTCTCTCTCTCTGTCTCTCTCTCTCTCTCTCTCTCTGTCTCTCTCTGTCTCTCTCTCTCTCTCTCTCTCTCCTCTCTCTGTCTCTCTCTCTCTCTCTCTCTCTCTCTCTCTCTCTCTCTCTCTCTCTCTCTCTCTCTCTCTCTCTCTCTCTCTCTCTCTCTCTCTCTCTCTCTCTCTCTCTGTCTCTCTCTCTCTCTCTCTCTCTCGTGTCTCTCTCTCTCTCTCTCTCTCTGTCTCTCTCTCTTGTCTCTCTCTCCTGTGTCTCTCTCTCTTCTGTCTCTCTCTCTCTCTCTCTCTCTGTCTCTCTCTGTCTCTCTCTCTCTGTCTCTCTCTCTCTCTCTGTCTCTGTCTCTCTCTCTCTCTCTGTCTCTGTCTCTCTCTCTCTCTCTCTCTCTCTCTCGTGTCTCTCTCTCTCTCTCTCTGTCTCTGTCTCTCTCTCTCTCTCTCTCGTCTCTCTCTGTGTCTCTCTCTCTCTCTCTCTCTCTGTGTCTCTCTCTCTCTCTCTCTCTCTCTC
>NW_026280216.1:0-25047 GCF_023373465.1 Oncorhynchus keta | reverse complement strand
AGCGTTTGAAGGGGAGAGGTGATGATCAGGACAGGTGTGCAGATTACTGATGGGATACAGGTGCGGGTGAACATCGATCTCCCAACAAGCTAATCGCCCGGCAACCAGACAGGGTGCGTTCCAGGACACCAGAAACACACTCCAGGACAGAAACACAGGCAAACACAGACCCAGGAAGCGGGATTCGTGACAGTGCCGGTTGATATATTATCGATTGATTATAAAAAATGTTTGACATGTTTCTGTGGACATTACGGATACTATTTGGAATTTTCGTCTGCGTTGTCGTGACCACTTGAGCCTGTGGATTTCTGAGCATAACGCGCCAAACAAACAGAGGTATTTTGGATATAAAATAATCTCTATGGAACAAAAGGAACATTTATTGTGTAACTGGGAGTCTCGTGAGTGAAAACATCTGAAGATCATCAAAGGTAAACGATTAATTTGATTGCTTTTCTGATTTTTTGTGACCAAGCTACTTTGATGCTAGGTGTTCATAATGTTTTTTCTAGTGATCGATAAACTTACACAAACGCTTGGGTTGCTTTCGCTGTAAAGCATATTTTCAGTATCTGAGACAACAGGTGGATTAACAAAGAGCTAAGCTGTGTTTTGCTATACTGCATTTCATGAATATAAATATTTTTAGTAATATTATTTGAATGTGGCGCTCTGCAATTCAGCGGTTGTTGATGATAGTTATCCCACTAACGGGATGTGTAGCGTCAATTAAGCACCTGCAGGTTGTTAGTATACACAATTGAAAAGCATCCAGTGGAATAGGAGGAATTTAGCTAATTGTTATTGAATAATTATTGATCATTAGTTATTGAATAATTATTGATCATTAGTTATTCTATCTAGATATCACAGGGTACAAATAACATGTAGGTTTTTGCAAAAATCTGCATCAAAGTGTTTGCATGTGCATGCTTTAATGTTGCTCATTATTTCTGGGTCATTTCCTACCCTTATAAACCTGTTTGATTGTAGGACTGTAATATTCTTCAAGTGTTAGTATTGCCATTGACATATAAATTCTTCAATGTTAAGTTGCAGAATTAGTCATGTCACCCAAAAAAGCCTTCCACTTCCACATTCTTGTAAATCTATTTTTTGTAACGTATTTACGGTACTGCCTCAACATTATCTAATTTCTCATGAAAGCAAAAACAACAACTTGAAAGTTATCTTACCTCAAGAATGGCTGAAAGATGTGAATTCTAAAATGTATTTAGTTTCTGTTTACACATTTTATATTTATTGAAATGAAAACAACACACAATCTCAATGTGAAAATCTGAGTGGCTATGTTTCAGTTGCAACATGATGGTGGAGGGAGGAGAAAGAGCGAGAGTGAGAAGTCAGAGAGAGAGAGAGAGAGAGAAAGAGAGAGCGAGAGGCAGAGAAAAATTTACTATCCGCATGAGAAGAACTGTCACCAGGAAGGTATACATTTCACTAATTGTGGTTGTCCCCTCTCTCTTCTCCTGTAGCTCCAAGGCATAGCAATTCGTCTCTGCTATGTCTCCCACCAGCTCCTCTGTCAGAAACAACTTGAAGCACTCTGCCTCAGATGGAAATGGCAAGGGGCGTTTCCACTCCAGACTGGGACTCATCAAAGCAAACAGCAGGGCCAGGAGGTGTGAAATGGCTGGCAACCTTCCAGCTACCACAGAACTCCTGTACTTTATCCCCTGTCGGTCTGCCTCCATCAACACCAGCATCTTCAAAATGGACTGGGACTTTGTCAGTGGACAAGGGGTCCTCAGATTCAGGGTTCTCAATGCCTGGGGGCACTCCTCACTGTCACTGTCAGAATCTCTTGTGAGTTGTCCCCTTTTGAAAGACATTGCTAACGCTACAGCTTAGCTCACTAGCTACATACACAAACAACAACACTGATTGTCTCAGAGTGGGAGTGAGAGGTTACGTGATTGACTACCTGCACACGCCATTTGTATCAATAAATCACTATCAGAAAATGTTTTGTGTGGTAATTGATATGACTATGTTTTTCAAGTCCCGATGATACAGTCAGTATCAGAAGTTTACATCTTAGCCAAATACGTTTAAACTCATTTTTTCACAATTCCTGATATTTAATCCAGGAAAAATGTCCTGTCTTAGGTCAGATAGGATCAACATTTAATTTTAATAATGTGAAATATCAGAATAATAGTAGAGAGTGATTTAATTCAGCTTCTATTTCTTTCATCACATTCCCAGTGGGTCAGAAGTTTACATACTCTATTAGTATTTAGTATAAATTAGTATTTGGTAGCATTACCTTGACTTTGTTGTTCTTAAGCCATTTTGCCACAACTTTGGGAGTATGCTTGGGGTCATTGTTCATGTGGAAGACCCATTTGCGACCAAGGTTTAACTTCATGACTGATGTCTTGAGATGTTGCTTCAATATATCCACGTTATTTCGCTTCCTCATGATGCCATATATGTTGTGAGGTGCACCAGTCCCTCCTGCAGCAAAGCACCCCACAACATGATGCTGCCACCCCCATGCTTCACGGTTGGGATGGTGTTCTTTGGCTTGCAAGCCTCCCCCTTTTTCCTCCAAACATAACAATGGTCATTATGGCCAAACAGTTCTATTTTTGTTTCATCAGTCCAGAGGACATTTCTCTAAAAAAGTACAATCTTTGTCCCCATGTGCAGTTGCAAACCGTAGTGTGGCCTTTTTATAGCGGTTTTTGGAGCAGTGGCTTCTTCCTTGCTGAGCGGCCTTTCAGGATATGTAGATATAGGTCTTGTTTTACTGTGGATATAGATACTTTTGTACCGGTTTCCTCCAGCATCTTCACTAGGTCCTTTGCTGTTGTTCTGGGATTGATTTGCACTTTTCGCACTAAAATACGTTCATCTCTAGGAGACAGAATGCATTTCCTTCCTGAGCGGTATAACGGCTGCGTGGTCCCATGGTGTTTATACTTGCATACTGTTGTTTGTTCAAATGAACGTGGTACCTTCAGGCGTTGATACAGGATGAAACAGAATTGTGGAGGTTTTGGCTGATTTCTTTTGATACAGTGAATTATAAGTGAAATATTCTGTCTCTAAACAATTTTTGGAAAAACTACTTGTGTCATGCACAAAGTAGGTATCCTAACAGACTTGCCAAAACTATAGTTGTTATCAAGAAATGTGTGGAGTGGTTGAAAAACAAGTTTTAATGAAAGTTCCGACATCAACTGTGAATCATGCATTCCGATTCTTGCATAGATTGTAATGGGCACATATTATGTGTGTAAAATACTTTTTGAGGGTTGTACTGATTATGATGAGCTACTAATTCCAGCTATTTATGGAGCCATGTTTGTTGACAAACATTGCATTCTGGCTTTCACGTAATCATCTGTCGGACCAAAGATGCTGTGAAAAAATTAGTGGAGTAAGGGTTCGCAAATTTTTTGGGAACTTCAGGAAGTGAATGATGGGATGGTGGGATGTGAACGATGGTAGATGACACACCCCTTCAACATGCATACTATAAAGACCAAATGTATCTTGTCTTCTCTTATTATCTTTGGTTTCTGTGAGGGAAAAAACATGGTGGCACACTGAAAACTAATCATCGGATTACTTTCGATTTCTAGAAAGTGTTTTACTCAATTATTTTGATCAATGGTGAGCTCACCCGTGATGTGGTGAATTATAAATTGTAATTGCTATTAGCTAATTCATATTGTAGTTTATAAAATATGACCGCTTGTGTTGCGTCAATCTTACCTCAGTTAGCGCTAGGACAAATGTAGCCTACATTCGCCGGATTGGATGATTGTGTTATGCTATAGATACTTATGTGGATATCTGAACATTGCATCCACAAATAAACTGCTCACATTCTGGACATAAATTTCAAAGGATTGTGTTTGCGTAAATATTTTCTGAAAAAAGTGTGGCCAGCTCAAATGTTGATTGTTGCGTCATTTAAAACTGGCCATTCTAAATAAGCGTTCTAAATAAGCATCCTAATCACACGGGTGTGATCTTACGCTTCAGGGACCACTGTAGACCGATCACACCTGTGTGATGATACGTGTGAAAGGGTTAATAGGCACTTGCTGTTGCATTTTCTTTACCCCTTTGATACGGGAAAACATGTTTTTATGAGGTTGAACGTGCTTTAAGATTAGGTAAAATCAACATTAATAGGCACTTGGCAGCAGTGTATGTGCAAAGTTTTAGACTGATCCAATAAACCATTGCATTCCTGTTAAATCTTTGTATCAAGACTGCCCAAATGTGCCTAATTCATTTATTAATAACTTTTCAAGTTAAATTGTGCACTCTCCTCAAACAATAGCATGGTATTATTTCACTCTAATAGCTACTGTAAATTGGTCAATGCAGTTAGATTACCAATAATTTAAGCTCTCAGCCAATATCCAATATGTACATGTCCTGGGAAATGTTCTTGTTACTGACAACCTCACGCTAATCACATTAGCCTTCGTTAGCTCAACCGTTACGAGGGGGACCCACCAATTCTGCAGAGGTTAACATAATTGCTCTGGTGTGGATGTGTGAAAGTTATTTCTCACACTGACTACATTCGTGTCCCCTCTATTTTATTGGTGGTATGTATCAGTACAATCAGACCAGGGAGCTATGCCCTGCGGCTGCACAAACACACACACCCACTCACATGCGCATGGATGCATATACACAATGGCATACACACACAAACAAAGCTATTCAAACTCCTACCAGGCTTGACAGTGGAGCCTCTCCTAAAGCACCACACTGCTGTGTTCTTCATTGCACTCGGTCCTTGACAGGGGCAGTACCAAATCAGGTTGCGGTGGAGAGACACTGTGTTCACTGGGAATAATCACAGTGATTCGAGCTGCACAGCTCCACACACATGGAGAGGAAGCCAACAAAAGGGTAGAAAACATATTCCTCCCTCCAGGTACTCAAAAGGAGAAAAGGTAAAATGCTCCGGAAATGAATTGTTAAGCAAGATAATCATGAATTGATTTGTATATTCCTCCTCTGATTTTTTTCTGTGAAAACAATTCATTTCCCACATGACCTCTTTATCTTTTCACAAAAGTGCTTATTATAAATAGTGGTTGGTTTTATTTGATGGTTAAAAATCAGTGAAGAAAACCATCACATTGGTGGTGTCTTATAATTCCGAGAAACACTGAGATTGGTTAGAACCAAAATCAAGTGAGAATCAAAATGTTCCATTCAAAGGATTAACAATCCACACTGTGTCATCTGTCCTCGATATTGATTATTTATAAGAGGGTTGGCACAAAGACGAGTGAAGAAGCTATCATCAATAAACTTCAATAGGCAGCTCTGACGACCCTAGGGGAGTGTTTAAGTCAAGTCCACGAACAGTCAAAGCAATCATAGATGAAACTCAACACACACTTTGTATGTGTCCCAAACAGCACCCTCTTCCCTATATAGTGCACTTATTTTGACCAGAGACCAGTGTGCTACTGTATATCGGCAATAGGGTGCCATTTGGTACATAGTCGTTATTACTTAGTTTCAGCTGGTGGTCTTTTTACTGTGTTTGTAGTGTTTTCTTTCTCTGTCGGTCTGCCTGTCTGTCTGTCTGTCTGTAGAACGCGTTCAGACGTGGCTAGTCTATTAGCAAAGTTATGATTATCTCCTGATGATAATTAATTTGTACATCTCTATTCTTGTGCTTGCTTTGGTGATACCAGTTATGAGGCAGATGCAGCAGATGCAGAAGACATCCATACAGCATTAACCTCTTTCAGGTAGTGGGCACTATGTTTATGTTTGGAAAAATAACGTTCCCAAAAGTAAACCGCCTATTTTCAGGCCCATATAATAGAATATGCATATAATTGACAGAGTAGGATAGAAAAAACTAAAGTTTCCAAAACTGTCAAAATATTGTCTGTGAGTATATCAGAACTGATATTGCAGGTGAAAACCTGAGCAAAATCAAACCAGGAAGTGGCCTCTATTTTGAAAGCTCCATGTTCCATCGCCTGCCTTCACTCCATTTAAAGGGATATCAACCAGATTCCTTTTCCTATCAGCGTGTCAAGTTGTCAACAGTCTTTAGACATAGTTTCAGGCTTTTATTTTGAAAATGAGCGAGAAAGATAACATCGCGTCAGGTGCTCGCATGAGTTTTGCTTGCGCAACAGAGCTTGGACAGCCATTGTTACTCCCTCTCCTACTGAAAAAGAGACAGTGCCTGTCAGGGTTTACCAGAATTGGACCCAGAAGCAGACCAGGACAAGGTGAGTATAAAGATGGTGAGTATTTATTAATCAATGAGAACGTGGAGGTAGATAGTTCCGGGGTGGATCAGCGGGCAGCGGAGGTGGGTTGATGGGGTGGATAGGCAGATCCAATGGATAACAACACACTGGCGACGAGCAGACAGGGATGGGGTATGTCAGGGATGGGGTATGGGTTCGGTGAATGGCTGTAGACAAAACAAACAGCGGTAAGTTAAAGGCAAGCAAGACGTACAAAACAATAAAACAAAACAAACTCTATAAACTGGAGGCTGGTTCAGGGCACAACATACTGTTCATGGCTAACGATCCGGCAGGGAATGGATGTCAGGTCAGAGCGTTTGAAGGGGAGAGAGGTGATGATCAGGACAGGTGTGCAGATTACTGATGGGATACAGGTGCGGGTGAACATCGATCTCCCAACAAGCTAATTCCGCCCGCAACCAGACAGGGTGCGTTCCAGGACACCAGAAACACACTCCAGGACAGAAACACAGGCAAACACAGACCCAGGAAGCGGGATTCGTGACAGTGCCGGTTGATATATTATCGATTGATTATAAAAATGTTTGACATGTTTCTGTGGACATTACGGATACTATTTGGAATTTTCGTCTGCGTTGTCGTGACCACTTGAGCCTGTGGATTTCTGAGCATAACGCGCCAAACAAACAGAGGTATTTTGGATATAAAAATAATCTCTATGGAACAAAAGGAACATTTATTGTGTAACTGGGAGTCTCGTGAGTGAAAACATCTGAAGATCATCAAAGGTAAGCGATTAATTTGATTGCTTTTCTGATTTTTGTGACCAAGCTACTTTGATGCTAGGTGTTCATAATGTTTTTTTTCTAGTGATCGATAAACTTACACAAACGCTTGGATTGCTTTCGCTGTAAAGCATATTTTCAGTATCTGAGACAACAGGTGGATTAACAAAGAGCTAAGCTGTGTTTTGCTATACTGCATTTCATGAATATAAATATTTTTAGTAATATTATTTGAATGTGGCGCTCTGCAATTCAGCGGTTGTTGATGATAGTTATCCCACTAACGGGATGTGTAGCGTCAATTAAGCACCTGCAGGTTGTTAGTATACACAATTGAAAAGCATCCAGTGGAATAGGAGGAATTTAGCTAATTGTTATTGAATAATTATTGATCATTAGTTATTCTATCTAGATATCACAGGGTACAAATAACATGTAGGTTTTTGCAAAAATCTGCATCAAAGTGTTTGCATGTGTGCATGCTTTAATGTTGCTCATTCTTTCTGGGTCATTTCCCCTACCCTTATAAACCTGTTTGATTGTAGGACTGTAATATTCTTCAAGTGTTAGTATTGCCATTGACATATAAATTCTTCAATGTTAAGTTGCAGAATTAGTCATGTCACCCAAAAAGCCTTCCACTTCCACATTCTTGTAAATCTATTTTTGTAACGTATTTACGGTACTGCCTCAACATTATCTAATTTCTCATGAAAGCAAAAACAACAACTTGAAAGTTATCTTACCTCAAGAATGGCTGAAAGATGTGAATTCTAAAATGTATTTAGTTTCTGTTTACACATTTTATATTTATTGAAATGAAAACAACACACAATCTCAATGTGAAAATCTGAGTGGCTATGTTTCAGTTGCAACATGATGGTGGAGGGAGGAGAAAGAGCGAGAGTGAGAAGTCAGAGAGAGAGAGAGAGAGAGAAAGAGGAGAGCGAGAGGCAGAGAGAAAAATAAGAGAAAGCCAAGCAGACAAAGCAGGCATAAACAAGTAACCTTGTGTCTCCAGCTGTCCGCAGGTCTGTTGACTGTCACTCCTGTCAGCTACACAGACCAGGTGTCATAGCAAAGACCAAGTGTTTGTGTAAAGGGACCTGTACACACCGGTTGTACAACTGATGCACAACACATGTTCCACAAAGGTTGTAGTAAAACAGATCATTTTGGTGAAACATTGGAGAGTTCGTCTGCTCAAATATTATTACATTTACATTACATTTAAGTCATTTAGCAGACGCTCTTATCCAGAGCGACTTACACTTATTATCACTCAACCATTCCCTTATGGAGAAAACACATGATTTCACATGCTGCAAATGTTTTTGTAACACTTCACATGTAACATTTCACATGTGAAAACATGTGGTTTTGGAACATTAGAAATCCCAGGTGGTGCCATACTTTAACTAAACAGTGTACTACTGTTTTAAACCACCGTACTATTTCATTGTTTTACTAAAAATGGTTTGGGATGGTTTGAGACCATCTGGGACAATCATTTTACATCCTGACGACTGGTAAAATAAATATCTTGAGAAACTCTTACAAATATCCTACCATGGTCTTCATCTTTAAAAACACATGATCACATGTTTCCACATGTGAAAAATCACGTGAATTTTCACAAAGGGGCATGCCAGCAATCTGAATTTCCTGAACGTCACCAGGTTTGTGGCCATGAACGATATCGACCACAGTTTTATTGGCAAGAATACATTTCTGCACATCTAAAAGTTCCCCAGAATCAAGTCAATCATTATGTGATTATCTGACAACACCAACAAAAAAGTAGCAATACTCAGGGATACATTACATGCATTAATGTCTCACCAGTGCCACCAGATACAATTCTTATTTTTCCCGGAACATACCGTATATCCACACACTCTCAAAAATAACAGTATAGTTGCAGTACAATGTTGTTCCCTGGTGTGCTAAGGTCAAATGTATACATACGGTACCTTCAGTAGTACACAGGAATTCACATGGTACTGGTCGGTAAGTTTTAGTGTAAATGTGCAGATCAATGGGACATTTTTTTACACAATATTTTCAAAATGAAGTACAATCATTACTGCACTTTGAAATGAAAGTGGGGGCAATGTGCTGTTGCGGGATCATTAGCATATTTGGGAGCATGGTTTAAAATATGTTGTATTTGTGCCAACCATAAACGGAAATGTTGTACAAGTTTAAGTGATTTATTGTTATGTTCAGGACATCCTTTCTTAAAATTAATTTCACCTTTATTTTATTTTGATGACAGTGCTGCAATCTTTGCAAAATTTGTGATAATCAAGATCTGTACTTTGAAGAAGTGACTGTGCATTTTCCAGTGGCTTAATGGAAGCTAGTTCAAAGAAAGTTAATGTTTAATTTGCAATAACTTATTGTCAACTAAATGCAAATACATTTTTGGACATTTCAGAGTAACTTACTGTAGCTAATCTTTCACACTGACTGGTATGATGGTGTGGCAGGGACTAACTATAAATTAAACATTAGTATGGCTCTTTAATCACGTGCTTACGTCAGCCTTTAACAAGGCTGGGGAACTGACAATCAATCAATCACATGTATTTATAAAGCCCTATTTACATCAGCAGTTGTCACAAAGTGCTGATACAGAAACCGAGCCTAAAACCCAAGAGAGCAAGCAGTGCAGATGGAGAAGCACGATGGCTAGGAAAAACACTCTTAAAAGGCTGGAACCGAAAGAGGAATCAGGCTCTGAGTGGTGGCCAGTCCTCTTCTGCTTGTGCCGGGTGGAGATTATAAAACTACATGGCCATTAGCGCCAGATTTGTCTTCAAGATGTTAAAACATTCATGACCAGCAGGGTCAAACAATAATCACAGTGGCTATAGAGGGTGTAACAGGTCAGCACCTCAGGAGTAATTGTCAGTTGGCTTTTCATAGGTAAGCATTTAGAGGTCGAGACAGCAGGTGTGGTAAAGAAAGAAAGCAAGAAAGCAAGAAAGGAGAGAGAGAGAAGGTTGAAACAGCAGGTCCGGTACAAGGTAGCACGACCGGTAAACAGGTCAGGGTTCCATTGAATACCAGATACCACCGGAGAATTACACTAGATTAGATAGACTGACCCTAGCCCCCTGGCACATACAGTGCCTTCCAAAAGTATTCAGACCCCTTGACCTTTTCACATTGTTACATTTTATTCTAAAATGTATTCAATTGTTTTTTTCCCTCATCAATCTACACAAAATACCCCATTATAACAAGGCAAAACATTTTTTTGCTGATAGAAAAAAAAAAAAAATGAAGTAGCACATTTAGATAAGTATTCAGACCCTTTACACAGTACATTGTTGAAGCATCTCTGGCAGCGATTACAGCATTAAGTATTTTTGGGTAGGACGCTACAAGCTTGGCACACTTGTATTTGGAGAGTTTCTCCCATTCTTCTCTGCATATCTCATCAAGCTCTGTGAGGTAGGATGGAAAGCGTTGCTGCACAGCTATTTTCAGGTCTCTCCAGAGATGTTCGATCGGGTTCAAGTGCGGGCTCTGGTTGGGCCACTCAAGGACATTCAGAGACTTGTCCCGAAGCCACTCCTGCGTTGTCTTGGCTGTCTGCTTAGGGTCATTGTCCTGTTGGAAGGTGAATGTTCACCATCCTGTTGGAAGGTAAATGTCCTTTCATCAAGGATATCTCTATACTTTGCTCGTTAATCTTTCCCTCGATCCTGACTAGTCTCCCTATCCCCGAAAAACATCCCCACAGCATGATGCTGCCACCACCATGCTTCACTGTAGAGATTGTGCCAGGTTTCCACCAGACGTGACACTTGGAATTCAGGCCAAAGAGTTAAATCTTGGTTTTATCAGAACAGATAATCTTGTTTTGTCTGAGAGTCTTTAACTGCCCTTTGGAAAACTCCAAGCAGAGCTTGGAGCTCTACAGACAATTCCTTCAACCTCATGGCTTGGTTTTTGCTCTGAAATGCACTGTCAACTGTGGGACCTCAAATAGACAGATGTGTGCCTTTCCAAATTATTACAGGTTGACTCCAATCAAGTTGTAGAAACTTCTCAAGGATGATCAATGGAAACAGGATGCATCTGAGCTCAATTTATAGTCTCATAGAAATGGGTCTGAATACTTATGTAAATAAGGTACTTCTGTTTTTTATTTTAAAACATTTGAAAACATTTCTACAAACCTTTTTTTGCTTTGTCATTATGGGTTATTGTGTGTAGAATTCTGAGGATTTATTTATTTAATCAATTTTAGAATAAAGCTTTAATGTAACAAAATGTGAAAAAGTCAAGGGGTCTGAATACTTTCGAAAGGAATTGACAATCCAACAGAACACGAACCCGGAATTACATTTACATTCAAGGGTGGCCAACAATAAATATTTGAAAACCACACCACTACTAAGCCACACCTCCAGTCATTTTGATCTGACCCGGTAGGTCACAGCTCAATAACCCAGCAGTGACCCACTGGCTGGGTCAAAATAACCCAATGGGTGTTCTGTCCAATATTTACCCAAATTGGGTTGTTTTAACCCAGCATTTTTTATAGTACATACAGTTGAAGTCTGAAGTGTACATACACTTAGGTTGGAGTCATTAAAACTTGTTTTTCAACCACTCCCACAAGTTTATTGTTAATTAAACATCTGCTATCTGAGCAGCTAACCGATCGCTGCAGTTGTACATAGACCATCGGTAAATAGCCCACCCAATTTACCTACTTCATCCCCATACTGTTTTTATTTATTTACTTTTCTGCTCTTTCGAACACCAGTATCTCTACCTGCACATGACCATCTGATCATTTATCACTCCAGTGTTAATCTGCTAAATTGTACTATTTTACCTCCTCATGCCTTTTTGCACACAACGTATATACTATTTTTTTAAATAAAAAACAAAACAATGTACTACTGTGTTATTGACTTGTTTATTGTTTACTCCATGTAAGTCTGTGTTGCTGTCTATTCACACTGCTATGCTTTATCTTGGCCAGGTCGCAGTTGTAAATGAGAACTTGTTATCAACTAGCCTACCTGGTTAAATAAAGGTGAAATAAAAATAAAAAATAAAATAAAAAAGTGATCCTAGCATAAATCCTCATTAAATGTTCTGGTGTACACGTGCATTTATGCTTACACAAGAGCACATACCAAGGAAAGAAATCCAAGCATCATGGTAGGCTGCAACCTGTTCAGAATGAGTCTGACGGCATCAGATAATTTCCATGTCAATGAACGGGTGTCAGTAAGAATCGGTGCCGAACTCAAGCCATATGCCATGGAGACCTGTAGAGGTTTTACTACAAGTCAATGTGTCTTACAACATTGTTGATAGGCATGAATGAGTCTATTTAATAGCTATGTTATCCACGGAGGAGCTAATCTCATGACGAAAGTACTCTATAAGCACTGAACCAGTCGTACACACTATGAACATGGTTCATGACTTCTAATAACTTTCCTCCTCAATGGAGGGTTCTATTTATTAGCGGCATGTGTGTTAACCATTAGAAGAGTGTTTTGGAGATTCCTTCCACGTTTTGCAATCTGAGTGATTACTACCTCCTCTGTTGCTGTTATCAAGGGCAATACGAATTGTTAGGTCTTTAACCTTCATACTGATAGATGCTGGACTGTCTTTCTGTTACTTGTACCAGCTACCCTACCAATTTATCCCGAAATGCTATCCAACCGGAATACATGATTAGAGCGTTTTTTTTTAGTTGCATTGTATTTGAGACTACACATTGCAAGGAATGATTATTGTTAAAATATTTTGGGGAGGTGGACAGTCCACTGGACTTATTTTCGACCAGTGTGGGATACCTCAGTGATATCTCAGATGTATTATAAGGTTATTCCCGTCGAGGGCTTGTCAGCTCCTCTCTCTTCTCTTGGAAGTTTACACTGGACTCGATGAGGCTCATCATCGGTCTGGGCTAGTATTCCCCCCTTTGTGTCTCGGGACCCCCCTACCAGCGGTTGGTGTTGGTGTCCGAGGTACAAACTAAAAGATTAGCCCCTTTGTTGTCAGTATCCGCATTTTTAGTAGATTGGCTGTAACCTTTCAACCAAATCTTCAAAACGCTTAGAGGCTTGTCAGTCACCACAATTTCTGCATGTGGCAACCGTTCCAGTACCTGCAAACTGAGATGAGGATATCTTTCTGCGATATCGCACAGTGTTTCACCAGTGAGAGTCATCGGGTCAGTGGCGGGACTGACACGTTAGTTTCATAGAAAGGGTTTCAGTCCCACTCAAAGAGGAAAATGTATAATTGGAAGCAGAGTCCACCCTGCACGTTGATGCTTTGTTTCCTGAGACAGCCGTGATGCTTGCGGAAGTGCATAAAGGACATGAGACGTTAACTTGTTATGGCTGCAATCCCCCTATCGGGATAAGTGTCATCAACAACCGCTGAATAGCATAGCGCTACATACAATAAATATAACTATAAAATATTTATTTTCATGAAATCACAAGTGCAATATAGGAAAACACAGCTTAGCCTTTTGTTAACCCACCTGTGGTGTCAGATTATGAAATAATGCTCTTCTGCGAAAGCAATCCAAGCATTTGTGCAAATTTATCGATAGCACAACATAACAGTATGTAGACTTAGCATCAGGAAGCTTGGTCACGAAAATCAGAAAAGCAATCAAAATAATTCTTTACCTTTGATGATTTTCGGACTCACGAGACTCCCAGTTACACAACAAATGTTCAGTTTGTTCCATAAAGATTATTTTTTATATCCAAAACACCTCAGTTTGTTTGTCGCGTTATGTTCAGTACGGTCACAACAACTCAGACAGAAATTCCAAATTGTTTCCATAATGTCCACAGAAACATGTCAAACGTTTTTTGTAATCAATCCTCAGGTTGTTTTTAAAATATACAGTGGGACAAAAAGTATTTAGTCAGCCACCAATTGTGCAAGTTCTCCCACTTAAAAATATGAGAGAGGCCTGTAATTTTCATCATAGGTACACTTCAACTATGACAGACAAAATGAGAAAAACAAATCCAGCAAATCACTTTGTGGGATTTTTTTATGAATTTATTTGCAAATTATGGTGGAAAATAAGTATTTGGTCAATAACAAAAGTTTCTCAATACTTTGTTATATATCCTTTGTTGGCAATGATAGAAGTCAAACGTTTTCTGTAAGTCTTCACAGGTTCCACACACTGTTTCTGGTATTTTGGCTCATTCCTCCATGCAGATCTCCTCTAGAGCAGTGATGTTTTGGGGCTGTTGCTGGGCAACAGACTTTCAACTCCCTCCAAAGATTTTCTATGGGGTTGAGATCTGGAGACTGGCTAGGCCACTCCAGGACCTGGAATTGCTTTACGAAGCCACTCCTTCGTTGCCCGGGCGGTGTGTTTGGGATCATTGTCATGCTGAAAGACCCAGCCACGTTTCATCTTCAATGCCCTTGCTGATGGAAGGAGGTTTTAACTCAAAATCTCACGATACATGGCCCCATTCATTCCTTCCTTTACACGGATCAGTCATCCTGGTCCCTTTGCAGAAAAACAGCTGTGAAGCACTCACTTGACCACTTGACGCGATGTTATCGTTCTGGCTCATTTTTCATAATAAAAGTCTGAAACTATGTCTAAAGACTGGTGACATCTTGAGGAAGCGATAGTAAAAGGAATCTGGTTCATTTCCCTTTAAATCCAGCAAAGGGAGGCTATGGAACATGGAGTTATCAAAATAGAAGCCACTTCCCGTTTTCATTTTCCTCAGGTTTTCACCTGCAATATCAGTTCTGTTATACTCACAGACAATATGTTTACATTTTTGGTAACTTTAGAGTGTTTTCTATCCAATACTAATAATACTATGCATATATTAGCAACTGAAACAGAGGAGCTGGCAATTTTCAATGGGCACCTTTTCATCCAAGCTACTCAATACTGCCCCTGCAACCATAAGACGTTACCCTGTCTAGGGTATGTGGGGCGCTAGCGTCCCATCTGGCCAACATCCAGTGAGGTTGCAGAGCTCCAAATTCAATTACAGAAATGCTCATGATAAAAATTCAGAAAACATAAAATATTTTACATAAGTTTAAAGATTAACTTCTTGTTAAACCAACCACAGTGTCATATTTATAAAATGCTTTTCGGTGAAAGCATACCTAGTGCAGAACATACCTAGTCCAGAACATAGCCCAGTTGACAAATAATCCTGGCTACAGCTCTATTGGTGTATAACGTAACTTGCTACACAAGGCTGAATAGGCTGAATTCAACAGTAAGGCCTACTTTTGTCTTAGATTCCTCGCACGGGCTCCATGATGTTTTGACTTTACTTTCCTTGATCTGATGACTGTTTTTATGAGACCTGTATTTGAATATCAAAGAAAATAGTTGCCTTTCAGGTGAAACTCTATAATCTATAATCGACAAACCTGGAGTATTTCAAAATAGTCTACAAAATACAACTATTTTCTACACAGGACTGCTTCAAGTTTTTACCTGACCATACTTCTCCTGGTTGCAGCAATGCTATATTTGAGATGTTATTGCTGTCAATATGCGAAGGGGAGGGAAGAACCAATGATTTTAGAGGGCAGAGGCTGATATACCATAACCCCTCCATTACAACCAAAAACCACTGCTCATTACCGGTTTTACTTATCTGTGGTTTAATACACACTTTCAGAAATATTCTGGAACTGGGATTATGAACTTCTCGGTAAATGTGTGTATATGTATTAGTGTGTTTGCTTATGAGTGGGTGAGAGGCTGATGTACCAGTACTTTAAAACTTCTTCCTCGAGATAGGGGCGCTCTTTTAATTTTTGGATAAAAAACATTCCCGTTTTAAACAAGATATTTTGTCACGAAAAGATGCTTGACTATGCATGTAATTGACAGCTTTGGAAAGAAAAACTCTGACGTTCCAAAACTGCAAAGATATTATCTGTGACTGCCCCAGAACTAATGCGAAACTAAGATGAAATTTCATACAGGAAATGGTCCAGAGTTTGAATGACCTGTGTTCCAATGTCTCCTTACATGGCTGTGAATGCGCCAGGAATGAGCCTGCACTTTATGTCGTTTCCCCAAGGTGTCGAAAGCACTGACGTATTTGTAGGCATATAATTGGAAGATTGACCATAAGATTCTACATTTACCAGGTGTCCGCCCGGTGTCCTCCGTCGAAATTATTGCGTAATCTCCAGGTCCATGCGCGTTCCATTTTCTTCAGAAGAGAAACCAAACTGCCACAAATGATTTATATGTGCAAAACACCTTGAGGATTGTTTCTAAACAACGTTTGCCATGTTTCTGTCGATATTATGGAGTTAATTTGGAAAAATGTTTGCGTTGTAATGACTTAATTTTCGTTTTTTTCTTACCCAAACGTGATGAACAAAACGGAGCGATTTGTCCTACACAAATAATCTTTTGGAAAAACTGAACATTTGCTATCTAACTGAGAGTCTCCTCATTGAAAACATCTGAAGTTCTTCAAAGGTAAATTATTTTATTTGAATGCTTTTCTTGTTTTTGTGAAAATGTTGCATGCTGAATGCTAGGCTTAATGCTATGCTAAGCTATCAATACTCTTACACAAATGCTTGTTTAGCTATGGTTCAAAAGCATATTTTGAAAATCTGAGATGACAGTGTTGTTAACAAAGGCTAAGCTTGAGAGCTAATGTATTTATTTCATTTCATTTGCGATTTTCATGAATAGTTAACGTTGCGTTATGGTAATGAGCTTGAGGCTATAAATAGGATCCGGATACGGGATTGCTCGTCGCAACAGGTTAAAACATAGACCACATACAGTGCCTTTGGAAAGTATACATAACCCTCAATTTTTGTTATGCTACTGTTACGACAAATGAGTGAGGAAGTGTGGAGTCAGGCGCAGAGAGCAAAAGATGTGGGAAAAACACGCTTTAATGTCCAGGAAAAATAACATGAACAAAAGTAGGAAAACAAATTATCAGAAATATTAACGGACAGCGCAAAACTCAAAATACAAACAAAATACACTCAAAACACAGAACAGACGAACAAGCCCGTACGAAACAGAAGCGGGCTGAACAAACTATATATAACCCCACCTAACAACCAAACAAGAAACAGGTGAAACCAATCAGACAAAACCAAAGGGACAGAGAACAACGGATCGGTGATAGCTAGTAGAACGGCGACGACGACCGCCGAGCGCCACCCGAACAAGAAGGGGAGTCACCTTCGGTAATATTCGTGACAGCTACAGCGTTATTAAGTATCTCTCTGTACTTTACTCTTCGATCCTGGGTAGTCTCCCAGTCTCTGCCAAAGAGTTGAATCTTGGTTTCATCAGACCAGATCATTTTGTTTCTCAAAAGTGCCTTTAGGCAAACTCAAGCGGGCTGTCAAGTGCCTTCCGTCTGGCCACTCTACCATAAAGACCTGATTGGTGGAGTGTTACAGAGATCGTTGAACTTCTGGAAGGTTCTCCAATCTCCACAGAAGAACTAGAGCTCTGTCAGAGTGACCATCTGGTTATTGGTCACTTCTGCTGACTAAGGCCCTTCTCCCCAATTTTCAGCTTGGCAGGGTGGCCAGCTCTAGGAAGAGTCTTGGTGATTCCAAACTTCTTCTATTTGGGCCACTTTGTTCTTGGGGACCTTCAATACTGCAGAAATGTTTTGATCTGTGTAGAAGCTCTACAGACAATTCCTTTGACCTTATGGATTGGTTTTTGCTCTGACATGCAATGTCAACTGTGGGACCTTATATAGACAGGTGTATGTCTTTCCAAATCATGTAAAATAAATTGAATTCACCACAGGTGGACTCCAATCAATTTGAATGATCAATGGAGTGATGAATGATGATCAATGGAAACAGGATGCAGCTGAGCTCAATTTCAGTCTCATAGCAAAGGGTCTGTTAAAGGCTACCCGATATCTAACAATAACATTCTGACATAATGTAAATATTCTACATTCCCCTCTCTCCCTCAATGACATGTATAAGGATATTTCACATTTTCATGTTTGAATACATATATAAATAAGGTATCTATTTTTTTGTTTTACATTTCCAAAAATGTCTTAAAACTTGTTTTCACTTTGTCATTATGGGGTATTGTGTGTTGATTAATAAGGAAACAATTATTTATTCCATTTTAGAATAAGGCTGTAAAGTAATGAAATTTGAAAATGGGGAAGGGCTCTGAATACTTTTTGAATGCACTTTATGTCTGTCTGACATCAATGACAATGTTTAGATTGTTCGTTTGTGTTTGTGTGTGTTTGTGTGTTTGTTTATGAGTGGATGCAAGTTGTTGTGCCGTACTGTAGTGAGTTCATGAGGAAAGAGGAAGAGGCAGACCGTGGAAAGGTGGTAGGTTGTTTGTTGTTTCATCAGTGTCGGATTCAGGAGGCACACACACAAACACAATGTGAAAGTGCACACTCATGCAGTCGTCTGGGAGCAGATCTCGAGCCCTCAAAATGACTGGCTGATGAGGGTTCTTGTTAACACTGCCCCTGTGTGTGTGTGTGTGTGTGTGTGTGTGTGTGTGTGTGTGTGTGTGTGTGTGTGTGTGTGTGTGTGTGTGTGTGTGTGTGTGTGTGTGTGTGTGTGTGTGTGTGTGTGTGTGTGTGTGTGTGTGTGTGTGTGTGTGTGTGAGAGAGAGTGTGTGCACCCAGCCTCTCTCCAACTCCTCCTCAGCCCTTTGGTACCATAAAGGTGATTAGGAACCTATGGAAGTCTCGGTAGGTCCTTGTTCTCATCTCACTCGCTCTTAGTTTCTTCACCTTTAGGCAACCCTGCACAAAATCAAGACAATCCATTGACATTTGCTAGGTATGAAAAGTGAATGGGGGAAAGGAGGAGGAAGGAGGGATGACGAGATTCAACATGAGGATCCTCTCTCTCGCTCTCTCTCGGCACAGCTGTTTGAAATGACATCCCTCGCCCGCAGACTTCTGGGAAGAGGGTCTTTATGAAGATGCATGAGTAGGAAAACTATTAAAGTATTAAAGTTTCTGAGAGTTCATTAACTTTGCTGAAGTAGCTTCTGGATCCCATGAAGTGCAATATTTCATTTGATTGCCCTATATTTGTTTTATAATATGTGCTTGATATTTTACACGTGACAAGCATTAAATGAGACAAGGACAATAGAATCTTGGCCGCCACCGCATGTTGGCGTTTTTAACGACCAATTTTAACCTCTCTGGGATAAGTGGGTCTCTAGCGTTTCACCTGAAAATGCAGAGCGCCAAATTCAAATAAATTACTATAAAAAACAAACTTCCATGAAATCACACATGTAAGATACCAAATTAAAGCTACACATGTTGTCAATCCAGCCAGCATGTCAGATTTCAAATACAGGAGGAAAACAAACTGTAGCTAGCTTTCTGGTCACGTGCCTGACAGTACACTTGAAGTGACCCTTGTTCTGAACAGGGCTACTTCTTCATCACACAAAGGAAAAACATCAGCAAATGTCTAAAGACTGGTGACATCCAGTGGAAGCGGTAGGAAATGCAAGAAGGTCCCTTAGAAATCTGGATTCCCAATGAAACCTCATTAAAAAGAGAGTGACCTCAAAAACTTCGGAGTGTTTTCTACTAATAATATGGATATCTGATCTTCAGGGGATGAGTAGCAGGCAGTTGAATTTGGGCATGCATTTCATCCGGATGTGAAAATACTGCCCCCTGTCAACAAGAAGTTAAGGTCTGTTACTGAAACTAACTATGCTCTGCTTTCTGAAGATAATCTGTTTCTCAATTATATCTATTCTCTGTGTCACGCCTTGGTCATTGTATTTTGTGTTTTCGTTATATATTTGTTCAGGCCAGGGTGTGACATGGGTTTATTGTGTTGTCGTATTGTTTTTTGTAGGCATTGGGATTGTGGTTGATTAGGGGTGTGTCTAGTATAGGCTTGGCTGCCTGAGGCGGTTCTCAATCAGAGTCAGGTGATTCTCGTTGTCTCTGATTGGGAACCGTATTTAGGTAGCGGGGTTTCACTGTGTATTTCGTGGGTGATTGTTCCTGTCTCTTTGTAGTGTTCACCAGATAGGCTGTAATCGGTTTTCACGTTCCGTTTGTTGTTTTTGTATTTATTAAGTTATTTCATGTATCATCATTTGTTTCATTTAAGACATGAGTAACCACCACGCTGCATTTCGTCCGACTCTCTTTCGACAAACGAAGA
This sequence comes from Oncorhynchus keta, assembly GCF_023373465.1. Lineage (NCBI taxonomy): Eukaryota > Metazoa > Chordata > Actinopteri > Salmoniformes > Salmonidae > Oncorhynchus > Oncorhynchus keta. Next base: position 4,805 of record NW_026280216.1, on the reverse strand, counting down.
ACGCCGTTACAGAATCACCCACCACACACGGACCAAGTGGCGTGGTTACAGGCAGTGACAGCAGGAGCAGCGACGGGAGGACGTTATGGACAGCAGAAGTATAGAGTATACGACGTGGGATGAAATAGACAGGTGGGCGGTCGACCCAGAGAGTGCCTGAGCCCGCCTGGGATTCGCTGGAGCAGTGCGAAGAGGGCTATAGGAGAATGGAGTCGAAGAGAAAGACACGGCGGCGCAGAAAGAAACCCGAAATTCAGCCCCAAAATGTATTGGGGGAGGCTCAGGGAGAGAGTGGCAGAGTCAGGAGTCAGACCTGAGCCAACTCTCCCTGTTAATCGTGAGGAGTAGCGATCAAAGGACTTCTGGACTTGGGAGGAGATATTAGACAGAAAAGGACCCTGGGCTCAGCCTGGAGAATATCGCCGTCCCAAGGAAGAACTGGAGGCGGAAAAGCGGAGAGGCGCTGGTATGAGGAGGCAGCACGGCGACGCGGATGGAAGCCTCAGAGTCCGCCCCAAAAAATGTATTGGGGGAAACTTACAGGGAGTATGGCTATGCCAGGTAGGAGACCTGCGCAAACTCCCTGTGCTTACCGGGGGCTAGAGAGACCGGGCAGGCACCGTGTTATGCTATGGAGCGCACAGTGTTGCCAGTGCGGGTGCATAGCCCGGCAGCAAGCGTTTCATACCAGCTCTTCGCATTGGCCGGGCTAGAGTGGGCATCGAGCCAGGTAAGGTTGGGAAGGCTCGGTGCTCAAGAGCTCCAGTGCGCCTGCACGGTCCGGTCTATCCAGAGCCACCTCCACACACCAGTCCTCCGGTAGCAGCTCCCGCACCAGGCTTCCTGTGCATGTCCTTGATCTAGTATCACCAGTGCCAGCACCACGCATTAGGCCGACAGTGCGCCTCGCCTCTCCTGCGCTGCCGGAGCCTCCCGCCTGTTCAGCGCTATCAGAGCCTTCCTCCTCTACAGCGCTGCTGGAGTCTCCAGTCTGTTCAGCGCTATCAGAGCCTTTCTCCTCTCCTGCGCTACCGGAGCCTCCCGCCTGTTCAGCACTATCAGAGCCTTCCTCCTCTACAGCGCTGCTGGAGTCTCCTGTCTGTTCAGCGCTATCAGAGCCTTTCTCCTCTCCTGCGCTACCGGAGTCTCCCGCCTGTTCAGCGCTTCTAGAGCCTTCCTCCTCTACAGCGCTGCCAGAGCCTCCTGCCTGTTCAGAGCAGCCTGAGCTGTCAGTCTGCATGAAGCAGCCAGAGCTGTCAGTCTGCATGAAGCAGCCAGAGCTGTCAGTCTGCATGAAGCAGCCAGAGCTGTCAGTCTGTATGAAGCAGCCAGAGCTGTCAGTCTGCATGAAGCAGCCAGAGCTGTCAGTCTGCATGAAGCAGCCAGAGCTGTCAGTCTGTGTGAAACAGCCAGAGCTGTCAGTCTGCATGAAGCAGCCAGAGATTCCAGTCTGCAAAGAGCTGTCAGTCTGTAAGGAGCTGTCAGTCTGCAAGGAGCTGCCAGTCTGCAAGGAGCTGTCAGTCTGCAAGGAGCTGTCAGCCTGCATGGAGCAGCCAGAACAGTCAGTCTGCAAGGAGCTGCCAGTCTGCAAGGTGCTGCCAGCCTGCATGGAGCAGCCAGAGCTTCAGTCTGCATGATGCAGCCAGAGCTGTCAGTCTGCATAGAGCAGCTAGATCTGCCAGTCAGCCATGATCTTCTAGATCTGCCAGTCAACCAGATTCTTCCAGATCTGCCAGTCAACCAGTCTCTTCCAGATCTGCCAGTCAACCAGAATCTTCCAGATCTACCAGAGCCTACTACCTGCCTGAGCGTCATCTTAGTACTGGGCTTCTTCTCAGTACTGGGCTTCCTCTCAGTACTGGGCTTTCTCTCAGTCCTTCTGTAGCTCAGTTGGTAGAGCATGGCGCTTGTAACACCAGGGTAGTGGGTTCGATCCCGGGACCACCCATACGTAGAATGTATGCACACATGACTGTAAGTCGCTTTGGATAAAAGCGTCTGCTAAATGGCATATATTATTCCCCTCAGTCCCGGGCTTCCCCTCAGTCCCGGGCTTCCCCTCAGTCCCGGGCTTCCCTCAGTCCCGAGCTGCCCTCAGTCCCGAGCTGCCCCTCAGTCCCGAGCTTCCCCTCAGTCCCGAGCTGCCTCAGTCCCGAGCTGCCCCTCAGTCCCGAGCTTCCCCTCAGTCCCGAGCTGCCTCAGTCCCGAGCTGCCCCTCAGTCCCGAGCTGCCCCTCAGTTCAGTGGGGTTCTGGGTGAGGACTATTAGGCCATGGTCGGCGGCGAGGGTGGGATTATCCCAGGACGCGAAGGGGAGGAACTATGACATTAATGGAGTGAGGTCCACGTCCCGAGCCGGAACCGCCACCATGGACAGACGCCCACCCAGCCCTCCCTATGGTTGTGAGGTGCGTCCGGGAGTCCCGCACCTTAGGGGGAGGGTTCTGTCACGCCTTGGTCATTGTATTGTGTGTTTTCGTGATATATTTATTCAGGCCAGGATGTGACATGGATTTATTATGTTGTCGTATTGGGGTTTTGTAGGCATTGCGATTGTGGTTGATTAGGGGTGTGTCTAGTATAGGCTTGGTTGCCTGAGGCGGTTCTCAATCAGAGTCAGGTGATTCTCGTTGTTTCTGATTGGGAAACGTATTTAGGTAGCCGGGGTTTCACTGTGTATTTCGTGGGTGATTGTTCCTGTCTCTGTGTAGTGTTCACCAGATAGGCTGTAATAGGTTTTCACGTTCCGTTTGTTGTTTTTGTATTTATTAAGTTATTTCATGTATCGTCATTTGTTTAATTTAAGACATGGGTAACCACCACGCTGCATTTCGGTCCGACTCTCTTTTGACAAACGAAGAACGCCGTTACACTCTGGAAATGTCTGGGTTTGGAGTTGTTGTTTTTCACAAATCTTTTAATTGTAATTGATTGTGGTCTTTATAAGTACCGTTCAAAAGTTTGGGGTCACTTAGAAGTGTAATTGTTTTCCATGAAAACATACATGAAATGAGTCGAAAAATGAAAAGTAAATATAGTCAAGATGTTGACAAGGTTATAAATAATGATTATTAATTGAAATAATAATTGTGTCCTTCAAACTTTGGTTTTCGTCAAAGAATCCTCCATTTACAGCCTTGCAGACTTTTGGCATTCTAGTTGTCAATTTGTTGAGGTAATCTGAAGAGATTTCACCCCATGCTTCCTGAAGCAACTCCCACAAATTGGATTGAAAACACTCTAAAGATTCAAAAACTGTAAAAATATTGTCTGTGAATATAACAGAACTGATATTGTAGGCGAAAACCTGAGAGAAATCCAATCAGGAAGTGACTCTTATTTAGAAACCTCTGCGTTCCTATGCATCCCTATTGAGCAGTGAAAGGGATATCAACCAAAATCCTTTTTTCTATGGCTTCCCTAATGTGTCTCGTGTCACAAGACATAGTTTCAGGCTTTTATTTTGAAAATGAGCGTGAGCGACAACATTGCGTCAGTGGTCAGCTGGTGGCTCTCAGAGTGATATGTGCGTAATAGACAAATGCGGCCATTGTTTCTCTCGCTCCTACTAAGAAGCCAACTAACCCGGTTGATATATTATCGAATAGATATTTGAAATACACATTGAGGATTGATTATAAAAAATGTTTGCCATGTTTCTGTCGATATTATGGATTTAATTTGGAATATCTTTCCGCGTTGTCGTGATCGCAGTTTACGGTGGATTTCTAAACCAAACGTGAAGATCAAACAGGGTGTTTCGGCTATAAAAAAATCTTTATGGAACAAAATTAACATTTGCTGTCTAACTGGGAGTCTCGCCAGTGAAAACATCCGAAGATCATCAAAGGTAAACGGTTAATTTGATTGCTTTTCTGATTTTTTTTGTGACCAAGCGTCCTGCTGCTAGCTGGACATAATGCTATGCTAGGCTATCGATAAACTTACACAAATGCTTTTCTTGCTTTGGCTGTAAAGCATAATTTCAAAATCTGAGATGACAGTGTGATTAACAAAAGACTAAGCTGTGTTTCACTATATTTCACTTGTGATTTCATGAATATAAATATTTTCTAGTAATATTTTTTGTCCGTTGTGTTATGCTAATTAGTTTCAGTTGATGACAATTCTCCCGGATACGGGATGGGTAGTTCCAAGAGGTTTAACTTCTTGACGAGCAATCCCGTATCCGGGAGCGTAATATAGCCTCAAGCTCATTACCATAGCAACGTTAACTATTCATGAAAATCGCAAATGAAATGAAATAAATATATTGGCACACAAGCTTAGTGTAACGGCGCTTCGTCTGTTGAAAGAGGAGCGGACCAAAATGCAGCGTGGTGGTTACTCATGTTCTTTTATGAAAATTTGAACGATACATGAAATAACTAAATGTACAAAAACAACAAACGGAACGTGAAAACCTATACAGCCTATCTTGTGACAACAAACACAGAGACAGGAACAATCACCCACGACATACTCAAGAATATGGCTGCCTAAATATGGTTCCCAATCAGAGACAACGATTATCACCTGACTCTGATTGAGAACAGCCTCAGGCAGCCATAGACTAAGCTAGACACCCCACCATGACAAACACGCACCACAATAACCCATGTCACACCCTGGCCTGACCAAATAAATGAAGACAAACATACATTACTTCGACCAGGGCGTGACACTTAGCCTTTTGTTAACAACACTGTCATCTCAGATTTTCAAAAATGCTTTTCAAACATAGGTACACAAGCATTTGTGTAAGAGTATTGATAGCTTGCATAGCATTAAGCCTAGCATTCAGCA